>NC_142443.1:56875441-57026323 GCF_059453495.1 Arachis ipaensis
ACAGACGTTCCTTTCCTTGGGAACGTACGAGGGTTTTTTAATGCCCTATTAACTTCTTAATGCTCCGTTTCTTTCGTCTCCCACGTTCATTTTTGAATTACACCAACACTTTTATTTGCTTGCTGTAACTTCCCCTTTTCTCTCTATTCTTCTGTTTCGTTTGGTTTGGCTGGGACTTGCGTTCGGTGTTTTTATTGTTTTTGCATGCCTTTTCTGATTTTGAATCTGCATGTCATAACTGAGGCTCATGAACTGCTTAATTCTGAAGAAGATTGTGCCTTTGCTAGTTTCTCTTTGTTTTGTTTTGATGTCGATAGTTTTCTTTGCTAATAATGATTTTCTTATGACTTTGGGATTTCCTTCTCGGAGCTTTGTTGGAAGAGGGTTATTTTCTTTGCTGAGAGATTTGTTGGGATGTAGCCTTGTAGATTTTTCTGAGTCCTTACTCTATTACTGCCTCCAAAGGATACCCCTGGACCTTGGTGTGTGTCTTGGGATTTTCCTTTTACTGTTTGTATGCTTGAGTCATGTTTTGTCCGAGCTGATTTCTTTGATTTTGCCCGAGTTATTTTTGGTTAGTAATCCATTTTCTTTTTCTTGATGTAGGACTAGTTGACCATGTCTTCTTGCAAAAATATTGTCGAGACATCTTCCAAGGTCCCTGAGGGTATGTCCGACTGGCTGGACTCCCTCGTCCTGATGTGCGTTTCTGTAGTTAATTCGGTGTTCTGCGCGGAGCTTAGAAAATATCACCAAATCTGTAGTAATAGAGATCAGGAAAAGAACTATGAATTGGTAGCGCCTGACTCTGATGAAAGGGTTTGCTTTCCAGCTCTGATCCAGGGGGAATGTCCCTTCTTCTACGCTTATGACTATTTTTTCAGCCACCTGAACATTACTTTTCCTTTTACCTCCTTTGAGACCGACTTGTTGTGGTCGTGTAACGTAGCTCCATCCCAGCTCCATCCGAACTCCTGAGGCTTTATCAGGATCTTTCAGTTGCTTTACCAAGAGTTGGACGTTAAACCTTCTCAGACTCTCTTTCTTTATCTCTTTGTTTTGACTAAGCCCGGGATTTCCTCAAAAAAGAAAGCTTCTTGGATTTCCTTTCGATCTGCCCAAGGATATAAGTGTTTACTATGTATGACGAGTCCTTTAGGGACTTTAAGTATTACTTTTTTAAGGTCCGAGCTGTTGAGGGAGCTCGACCATTTTTCTTAGAAGCGAATAATGAACCTGCCTTCCACTTGTGTGGCAAAAGAATGTTGTGGTGTCTCGATACTCGTGAGAGATGCTTGACGAGGTCGAACAGGCTTTTGTGAATGTTTTGGAAGATATTTGGGGGGAACCTCTCCATCTCAATACCAAGAGATTTTTGGGGGACCCCTCCTTTGCCCAAACTGTGTTGGGTATTGACCAACTTATTTTTGCTCTGTTTTACTTTGCTTATTTTCTTTCCAGTTTGTAACTTGCTTCTTTGGTTTATTTTGTTTTTTCAGAGATGGATAAGACCAATGATTCCATGAAAGCCTTAAAAAAGGTGAGGAAGGCTACAGCTGCTCAGACCATCTCGGCGAAGGTGGCTGGGGAAGGATCTTCTCATGTTCCTCCAAAACTGTTGGTATCGAGCTCTCATGGACCGAGGAGGATGATTCCTACTCCTCGGGTTTATTTGATTGATCCTCCCCAGACTTCTGCTGCTACCTCTTCTCCTACTGTCGTTCCTCCTCCAAAAAGACAGAGGACTGTTGAGCCCTTCAACCTGGATGCCCCCGACTTGATGTTGTCGGGTTTGTTGATCAACAAATTACTCCTTATGGTGTTATTCCTACTGACGATGTCTCTATTCTTCGTCATTTGGACTTTTTTACTCGGAGCAGTATTAAGATGGCACATATGGGGGCATCTTTATACCGGACTGCTCAGGATCTTCCCATTCATGCAACAAAGGCTTTTATGGAGGAGGCCAAATCGGAGTTCGACCGAATCAAGGGTTTAAAAGAGGAGCTCGAGGTGAAAATGGCTAAATTGGAAAAAGACTTGGAGGGTGAGAAGACTCGGGCTACTGCCTTGGCGGCTTCTGTGAAATTGGCTGAGGATATGGCGCTGAAGCATATGGAGAGCTATGTCACAACTTATGGGGAGATTGTGGATCTTAGGGAGAGTTTGGAGTCTGTTCGAGCTGACTATGCCGAGCTCCAGGGTCATCTTGTAGGCAGTGTGAATGCTGCTTATGGGAATTGAAGGATCAGGTTCGAGTTCTTGCGCCCGAGCTCGACCTCACCCTTTTTAGCTTGGACAACATTGTAAAAGATGGTAAGATTGTCCCTGATGACCCTGATGATGATGATGATGTTGACCCTCCTCCTGCACCATCTGCCAAAGCCTCTATTGCCCTGCCTTCCTCAACTCCGACAGCTGAAGTCGGTCAGCCTGAGTCTGATTCTGGCGTCCAGATCCTGAACCGGGATGATGGGACGGTAGATGCAGTACCCCTTCAGACTTGTCCTCCTTCACCCCGAGATGCTACTACTGGGAAGTCTTTGGATCCTCTATAATTTTTTCTGATGTATTGTGTATAGCCCGGTCTTGTGGGCTTTTGAACTCTTTAGTTTGTAATTGGTGGTTTTGACTCTGGATACTTTAGTTGCTTTTTTAGCAACTTTATTTTGAAAAAACAAAAGTAGTTTCTCAGGCTCTTGGGGTCGGCTTCAAGTGGCCTCTTGAGTCTATTTATTATAACAACCTTGTTTCTTTGGGATATGCTTGTTGGTTGCTTGCTTTAGCGCTTTCTAGGAATCTTCAAGGTGTTGGAATCTTCTCTTCTGACCTCTTCCGATTGCCTTTGTACTTTATTACTTGTAGATTTGAGGTTATGGCTTTCTGGGTCCGATTTGGAGTCCCTTATGGCGCATACCTTCTGTCGATCGATGTCTTTGCGAATTATTTTTAGTATATCCTACAACTTTACTTTTTATAATTCTGCAGCTTTGGTCCAACTTCTTCATCTCGGTTTATCTGAAGTTATTTCTAGTAATCCATTTTATTTAGACCTTGTCAGGTCTCTTTTATGGATTACTTTTGATAACTTTTGTAGGTTTGTTGGGCCGACTTCCTCATGCCGATCCCTTATAAGTTATTTCTAGTAATCCATTTTATTTGGATCTTTGTCAGATCTCTCTTATGGATTACTTTTTATAACTTTGTGATTTTGTTGGGCCGACTTCATCATGTCGGTCCCTTCTAAGTTATTTCTTGTAATCCATTTTATTTGGATCTTTGTCAGATCTCTCTTATGGATTACTTTTTATAACTTTTGTAGGTTTGTTGGGCCGACTTCATCATGTCGGTCCCTTATAAGTTATTTCTAGTAATCCATTTTATTTGGATTTTTGTCATATCTCTCTTATGGATTACTTTTTATAACTTTGTGATTTTGTTGGGCCGACTTCATCATGTCGGTCCCTTCTAAGTTATTTCTAGTAATCCATTTTATTTGGATCTTTGTCAGATGCCTCTTATGGATTACTTTTTATAAATTTTGTAGGTTTGTTGGGCCGACTTCATCATGTCGGTCCCTTCTAAGTTATTTCTAGTAATCCTCTTTTTTAGAGCTGGTCAGGCCTCTTTCTAAGGATTTACTTTTTATAACTTTTGTTTTCGTGGACTACTGGTCCGACTTCTTAACACCGGTCCGTCTTTAGTTATTTTTAGCAATCCATTTTTATTAAGACCTCATCAGGTCTTTTCCTATGGATCACTTTTGATAACTTCTTGCATTATCCTGTTTTGTCGTATTTCATCTTTGCCGATTTTGTAGAAATTGAGTTTTGATCCTTGTTTGATTGACGTTTGATGAATTCAGTTTTCATCGTTGTTGGTCTTTATCGTGATCGAGTAGTGTTCATACCCTGGGTCGAGCTGTACGACCCGGGATGTATGGTGACAAAGCGACCGACCTCTTTAGGTCAGACTATCCGACCTCTTCTCAAGGAGCTCGGCCAATTTGCTAGGAAAGCCCACTAAAGGGCCCGAATAGAGGAACACGACCCAAATCCAAAGGCAGCCCAAGCCTATAGAGATAAGGGCGGTTCCCTTGAAGATAAGATGACCTCACCCAAAGATAAGATAAGATAGGATAAGATAACTAACTTATCTTATCTAAAAAGGTCACTCTACACCATTATAAATACACTGGAGCACCCAGGTATAACTCATACTCTGATTCTACTAAAAACCTATTAAATACCCATTCTAACTTAAGCATCAGAGTCTCTTGCAGGTACCCGCCACCCTCCGGTGACCAAGGATCAGCAGTGCAGCCAGTCCAACAAGTCGGACACGACAGCTCCAGCCGCCACCCACCAGTCGGACGTGTCATCTCCGACCAGTATAGAAGGTCTCGTCCGAGATCGACCTACAGTTTCAGGTAACCCTCGGAACATTGGCGCCGCTGCCGGGGACCTAAAAGTCATCCCATCATAATGGCGGACGACCATGACAACGACCACGATTCAGATCTAGAGGATAGAACACCGCACAAAAATGCGGACACTACACTGAAAGATACCCCAGAATCCAACAGGGAAAAAAACTCAGCAAATCTGGGAATGATGGAAGCGCTTCAAGATCGTTTAAAGCAAGTTGAAAAAGAAAGCCAGCATCAACGAGAAGTGGGGAAGGATCTACAAAAGGAGGTAAGGCAACGCCGAGAATTAGAAGACAAACTTCTAAAACTCGAGACCGATCTCAAAGCCAAAGCTACTCGATCCATTCCTGAGGACAACTCTCGCAAGGATCAAGATCCATTCACTAGGGAGATCATGAGGACCAAAATCTCTAAGGACTTCAAACTTTCGGATATGGCTTTGTATGATGGCACTACAGATCCCAACCATCACCTCAGCAATTTCAGAAGTAGAATGTACCTCACCGACGCCTTAGATGCAGTTCGTTGCAAATCTTTTCCAACAACTCTCACGAAGACAGCAATTAGATGGTTCGACAACCTACCCCCGAAATCCATTTCAAGCTTCGGCGACTTAGCAAAAAAGTTCCTGGCTAGATTCTCCATCCAAAAAGATAAGGCTTAGCACGCCCCCAGTCTATTAGGAATCAAGCAAGGAGATCGGGAAAGTCTTCGCAACTACATGGAAAGATTCAACAAAACATGCCTAGACATACAAAGCCTACCAACAGAGTCTGCCGTCATGGGCCTCATCAATGGCCTACGAGAGGGACCTTTTAGCCAATCTATATCAAAGAAATACCCCACATCTCTGGATGAAGTGCAAGAGCGAGCGCAGAAATACATCAACATGGAAAAAAACTCTAGGCTAGGAGAAACCTCAAAATCCGGATTCACCTACCGAGACAAAGATAAAGAGTCCAAAAAGAATGAAGATTGACAAGGGGAAAAAATTAAAAAATATCATAATTACACCCCTCTTCGGGTGTCTATTGTGGATGTTTACAAAGAAGTCTGCCACACAGAAAAAATACCCCCAGCTCGACCGCTCAAAGGCAAAAGAGGAGGAGAAAACCAGAACGAATATTGTGAATACCATCGAGTCCGTGGGCATTCCACCAACGAGTGCTTTGACTTAAAAAATGTCATAGAAAAATTGGTGAGAGAAGGAAAACTAGATCGGTATCTGGCCACCCGGGACGATGAGCAAAGAAAAAGGAGAAGCGACGAGGAGGTTCGCCGAACCGAGCGATCACCTCGTACACCTGAAAGACATGTTCATATGATACACGGAGGGTTTGCAGGAGGAGGATTCTCCAAATCATCTCGCAAAAATATCTCAAAGAAGTATATCATTTCGAAGGAAAGTAGGAAGCACCTGACATCCCTGCAATTACATTTACCAAAGAAGATGCATCTGGTATCATCTCAGGGCACGACAATCCCATGGTCATTACCATTACACTGGCAAATGCAAATCTCCACCGCACACTAGTAGACCAAGGGAGTTCCACCGACATCTTATTCAAAACTGCCTTCGACAAGCTCGGTTTGGAAGAAAAGGATCTCAGAGAATATCCAAATAGCCTATTTGGACTGGGAGACACTCCAGTACAACCACTGGGATACGTCCCACTGCATACAACCTTCGGAAAAGGAAACCAATCCAGAACACTCAAGGTAGACTACATCGTGGTCGACGTTAGTTCAGCCTACAATGCCTTAATAGGTCGGACAACATTAAACCAACTCGGCGCAGTAGTCTCAACTCCACATCTATGCATGAAATTCCCAACTGCAGAAGGGATAGCTACGATAAAAGCTGATCAGAAGATGGCACGCGTTGTTATAATGAAAGTCTAAACCTCAGAGGCAGTGGAGAAGAATTCTACACAATTGAACTTGGTGGAGTTCAAAGGCGAGAAGAACTCTGTCCACAACCTGAAGGTGAAGTAGAGAAAGTCTAGATCGGAGACATCCCAGACAAAACAACTAATATTGGCACGAATCTAAGAGAAGACATAAAAGAATCACTCGTACAATTCTTACGAGATAACGTCGATCTCTTTGCATGGAAAGCTGCAGACATGCCAGGCATAGACCCCAAACTAATGTGCCACAAGCTGGCGGTCTACCCAGGATCTCGACCCGTATAGCAGAGACGAATAAAACTTGGGCCAGAATGATCCCAAGCTGTGGAAGAGCAGGTACAAGCCCTACTGGAGGCAGGATTCATAAGAGAAGTCAAGTACCCACTATGGCTAGCCAACATCGTCTTGGTGAAAAAGTCAAACGGGAAGTGGCGAATGTGCACTGACTACACTGATCTCAACAAAGCCTGCCCAAAAGATCCTTATCCACTCCCAAGTATCGACGCTCATCCGAATATAAATACCTCTCGTTTATGGATGCATATTCCGGATACAATCAAATCCCAATGTACCCACCTAATCAAGAAAAAACCTCGTTTCTAATACCAAAAGCAAACTACTGCTACATCGTTATGCCTTTCGGTCTTAAAAATGCGGGAGCTACTTATCAAAGGCTAATGAATAAAGTCTTTTCAGATCATATCAGAAAAATCATGGAAGTCTATGTGGATGACACGTTGATAAAGACACAAAGTGAAGAGACATTATTGTCCGACCTGGTCCAAGTGTTCGACACTATAAGGAAGCATGGCATGCGACTCAATCCTGCAAAATGCACCTTTGCAGTAGAAGCTGGCAAGTTCTTAGGTTTTATGCTCACACAAAGAGGAATTGAGACAAATCCAGATAAATGCTAGGCCATACACAACATGAAGAGCCCAACTTGTGTCAAAGAGGTACAACAAATCAACGGGAGGTTGGCAGCCATGTCCAGATTCCTAGCGGGATCAGCCATAAGGTCTCTCCCCTTCTACGCCACTCTAAGGAAGGGAAAAAAGTTTGAATGGACAACAGAGTGCAAGCAAGCCTTCCAAGACTTCAAAAGTTTCTTGGAACAACCACCTATCCTAACTCGACCACGAGAGGGAGAGCCACTCATATTGTACCTCGAAGTAGGAAGTCGGGCAGTAGCCTCAGCACTAGTTCGAGAGGACGACAAAGGGCAACAACCCGTATATTTCATTAGTAAAGCACTACAAGGGTCCGAGCTGAACTACAAAAAAATAGAAAAATTTGCCTATGCGCTCATACTAACATCTCGACGACTTCGCCCGTACTTCCAAGCTCACACCATTAAGGTTCGGACTAACCAGCCCATTAAAGGGATATTGCGAAAAACAGATCTAGCAGGCAGAATCTTACAATGGGCAGTCAAGTTGTCCGAGTTCAACCTTCAATACGAAGCTCGGACAGCCATCAAATCACAATACTTAGCCAACTTCATTGCAAAATTTACAGACACCCCGGAAACCCCCACAGAATAGAATCTCTATGTGGACGGTTCCTCGAACAAGACTGGAAGCGGCACAGGTGTGATAATTGAAAGCAACCAAGGAACCCAAATTGAACTTTCCCTCAAATTCGGGTTCCCTGCCTCAAACAACCAGGCGGAATATGAGGTACTACTAGCTGGTTTGAAGCTGGCTAAAGAGGTTGGAGCTCAAAGACTCATTATCTTCAGCGACTCACGGGTGATCACTTCACAAATAACGGGGAGCTACCAAGCCAAGGATCCAACTATGAAAAAGTACCTGGGTAAAACCAGGGAACAGCTCGGACAGCTCCGGGAATATGAGATCCACCACATACCCCGCGAATAGAATGCCCGAGCTGATGCACTCTCAAAGCTAGCCAGCACCAAACCAGGGGGCAACAATAGGAGCCTCATCTAAGAAATACTGTAGAGTCCGTCCATCTCGAAAGAAGAAAAAGTCCTAGCCATAACAGGTCAGGATCAAGGATGGATGACCCCCATAATTAACTACTTCAAAAGCGAAACACTCCCCACAGATGAAAAGGAGGAAAAAAGGTTAAAACGGGAGGCACAACATTACACTATCATAAATAATACTCTATACAAAAGAGGGATCTCAATACCATTATTAAAATGTGTACCAACTTCCAATACAAGGGAAGTTCTAGAAGAAATACACAGTGGCATTTGCGGCAACCATCTCAGAGCACAAGCACTCACCAAAAAAGTACTCCAGGCAGGATTTTATTGGCCAACTCTACAAAAAGAGGCCACAGAGTTCGTAAAGACATGTCCACCATGTCAAAAACATGCCAACTTTTACATCGCCCCGCCAGAGGAGCTCATCAGTGTAACCTCACCTTGGCCATTTGCAAAATGGGGACTTGATCTTCTCGGACCATTCCCTCAGGGATTAGGACAAGTTAAATTCCTCATAGTAGGGGTAGACTATTTCACAAAGTGGATCGAGGCAGAACCCCTAGCTAATGCCACTACTCAAAGAAGCCAAAAATTCCTATATAGGAACATCGTCACAAGGTTCGGGGTCCCATACTCCTTCACCACAGACAATGGCACCCAATTCACAGACGCAGGCTTCAAAAAGTTAGTAGCCGACTTGAACATAAAGCACCAGTTCACTTCCGTAGAACATCCCCAATCTAATGGGCAAGCCGAAGCTGCCAACAAGTTCATATTGGCTGGACTAAAGCGAAGATTACAGGACGCAAAGGGAGCCTGGGCTGAAGAGCTCCCACAAGTTCTATAGGCCTATCGAACAATGCCACATTCCACCACAAAAGAATCACCCTTCCGATTAGCATACGGAATAGAGGCAATGATCCTAGTAGAGATAGAAGAAGGATCGCCTAGAGTGATCCACTATAATGAAGCAGCCAACTCCCAACTTCAAAGGGAAGAACTCGACCTACTTCCGGAAGTCCAAGAAAGAGCTCGGATCAGGGAAGAAGAAATAAAGCGTCGAATAGCTTCTAGATATAATCAAAAGGTAGTGCCACGAGGTTTCACGGAGAACGACCTCACCCTAATCCGAAATGATATCGGAACAACTCGACCTGGAGAAGGAAAGCTGGCAGCAAACTAGAAAGGACCCTACCGAGTCGTAGAAGTACTTGGGAAGGGCTACTACAGACTGTCCGAACTCGATGGACGAGAGCTTCCTAGATCGTGGCACGCCTGCAACCTAAGAAAGTACTATAGTTAGGGATGATAAAGGATCCTGGCATAAGGTACACCCTTTTTCCTGAAAAGGTTTTTTAATGAGATACCAAGCTAAGACCTACAAACTATCCGACTTAAAGGGATGAAAAACTCCCGCATGTATATATTTGCACTTTCTTTTGAATAAAATATGTTTTAGATATTCTACAAATTCCCAAGACGCATTAATCTGAAACATTTATCGTCCGATTATAAAGCAACAGATCGGCAGAAAGTGAAAAACAAATTCACTACACGATCACGATAAAGACCAATAGAGATGAAAACACAATTCATTTAAAGGTCGACCAAACAAAGATTGAAACCACCTTCTACAAATCGGCAAAGATGAAAACAGAATAATGCAAGAAGTTATCAAAATTGATCCGGAAAAAGGACCTGACGAGGTCTTATGGATTGCTAAATAATAACTTAAAGAATGGCCGACGTTAAGATGTCGGACCAAGTCAACCCAAGTTATTAGTAAATCCCTGGAAAGAGGGCTGGCCAACCCTATAAAAGAGGATTGCTATAAGTTAGAAGAGATCGACATGACGAAGTCGGTCTCCTACAAAACATAAAAGTTATAAAAGTAATCCCTGAAAGAGACCTGAACAAGGTCCAAGAAAGAGGATTACAAAAATAACTTAGAAGGGCCCGACATGGCGAAGTCGGCCCAAAACATAAAAGTTATAAAAGTAATCCCTGAAAGAGACCTGAGCAAGGTCCAATAAAGAGGATTACAAAAATAACTCAGAAGGGCCCGACATGACGAAGTCGGCCCAAAACATAAAAGTTATAAAAGTAATCCCTGAAAGAGACCCGAGCAAGGTCCAAGAAAGAGGAGTACAAAAATAACTCAGAAGGGCCCGACATGACGAAGTCGGCCCAAAACATAAAAGTTATAAAAGTAATCCCTGAAAGAGACCTGAACAAGGTCCAAGAAAGAGGATTACAAAATAACTTAGAAGGGCCCGACGTGAAGAAGTCGGCCCAAAACATACAGCTACAAAAGTAATCCCTAAAAAAGACCTAGAAGGTCCAAAAAAGAGGATTACTAACAACAGCTCGGACAAAACCGACATAACGAAGTCAGCGACCTCAGCGTTATACAAAGAAAATTCCTAACAGAGACCTGAACAGAGTCCAAACAAAACGAATTGTTGGAAGTAACATCAGGCAAAGGAATCAAGCCAACCCTAAGAGGTCAGACAACGAAAAGTTCCAACACTCCCAAAACCTAGAAAGGTACCAAGACGAGTGCAGACAAACATGATAAAAAACTACTAGCTACAATAACAGCAAGCTTCAGAGGCCACCAAAATCAGCCCCAAAAGCTTGGAAACTGTTTTGGTTTTCAAAAGAAAGTTGCTAAACAAGCAACTAAGCGAAGTGTCAACAGTAAGCAAAATACCATTTACAAAATAAACAGTTCAAAAGCCCGCAGATAGGGCCATACGCAAATATATCGAGAATAACTAAAAAGGATCCAGAGGTTTCCCAAAAGCTGCATCAACATGGGGCGAAGGAGGCCGAGTCTGGAGAGGCACAGTATCTACGGTCCCATCCTCCCGATTCAAGATTTGACAGTCAGGTTTTGACTTAGTTCTGGCTGGAGGAGCCTAAGAAGTCGGCACAACAGAAGCCTTGACAGCAGGCGCAGGAGGAGGTTCAACATCATCATCATCAGGGTCATCAGGGACAATCTTATCGTCCCTTACAACATTGTCAAGACTAAAGAGAGTAAGGTCAAGCTCGGGCACCAAAACCTGAACTTGCTCCCTTAAATTCTCGTAAGAAGTAGTCACGCTGCCCACAAGGTGACCCTGGAGCTCGGAATAATCATCACGGGCAGTCTCCAAATCACCTCTGAGACGCACCACCTCTCTATAGGCCGAAACATAGCTATCTTTGTGTCTCAACGCTGTGTCTTCAGCCAACTTTACAGAAGCCACCAAGGCCGCAGAGCTAGCTTTTTCACCCTCTAATTCTTTCTCCACCTTCGCCAACTTTACCTCCAGCTCCTCCTTCAAACCTTTTATTCTGTCAAACTCTGACTTAGCCTCCATCATGAAAGATTTTATAGCATGAACCGGGATACCCTGAGCAGTTCGAAAAAGAGCCGCACCCATATGAGCCATCTTCACACTGCCTCTAGTTATGAACTCCATGTGATGAAGAATGGACACATCATCCATTGAAAGACCTCCATAGGGGGCAATCTGCTGGTCGACAAACTCGACGGCATCAAAATCAGGGGCATCAAGGTTAAAGAGCTCAGATGTTTTTTGCTTTTTCAGAGGAGGAGCGCCAGAAGCAGCTGAAGTTTGTGGAGGGTCATCCAGATGAACCTGGGGAGTAGGGATCACCCTCTTCGGCCCAGGTGAACTCGGCACGGGTGGCTTCACCTAAACCTGAGAAGATCCCTCTTCAGCCACCTTGGCCGACAGGTTTTTAGCAGCAGCATCCTTCCTTGCCTTCTTGAAGGCCTTCATGGAGTCATTATTTTTCGACATCTCTGAAAAACAAAATCAACCACAATAATGGATTACAATCACAAAAAAGAGGAAGCAAAGCTAAAAACAAGGACAAAAACAAGTCAGACAGTACCCAACACAGTTCGGACCAGGGACGGGTCCCCCAGAAACTTTTTGGATCAAGGTGGGGAGGTTCCCACCATATATCTTCAAGAACAATTACAAAAGCCCGCTCAACCTCGTCAAGCATCTCCCAAGTATAATGAGACACTGTCACATTCTGTTGCCATTCTAGAGGAAAAGCAGGCTCATCATTCTCATCAAGGAAAAAGGGACAGGCCCCCTCAATAGCTCGAACTTTAAAGAAATAGTTCTTAAAGTCTTTAAAGGACTCATCATACATGGCAAAAACTTTATGTCCCTGGGCAGATGTAAAAGAAACCCAAGAAGCTTTCTTTTTGGAAGAAGCCCCGGGCTTGACCAAAACAAAAAGATAGAGAAAAAGATACTGAGAAGGTGTGACACCTAACTCCTGACAAAGTAGTTGAAAGATCTTAACAAAACCCCAGGAATTCGGATGAAGCTGGAAAGGGGCAACGTTACACGACCACAACAAGTCGGTTTCAAAAGCAGTAAAGGGAAAGGTAATGTCCAGCTGGCTG
Organism: Arachis ipaensis; assembly: GCF_059453495.1. NCBI lineage: Eukaryota > Viridiplantae > Streptophyta > Magnoliopsida > Fabales > Fabaceae > Arachis > Arachis ipaensis. Next base: position 56,888,173 of record NC_142443.1, read on the forward strand.
AAGAAATATTCATAGGCATAGAAGAAGGGACACTCCCCCTCGACTGAGGATGGAAAACAAACCCTCTCGTCAGAGTTAGGCACGACAAGCTCATAATCCCTCTCCTGGGCACCGCTACCACAAACCCTATGATGTTTTCTCAGCTCTATACAAAACTCAGCATCCACCACAGAAACACACATTAAGACAAGGGAGTCCAGCCAATCGAACATCCCCTCAGGAACTTTAGAAGACATCTCTACAATATTTTTGCGAGAAGACATGGCCAACTAGTTCTACAAACAAGAAAAGAAAATTGGATTACTAAAAACAACTCGGCCAACATAATCCAGTGCAGTACAAGCAACAAAAGGAAACCCCAGGACCCACACTAAAAAGATCCAGGGGCATCCTTTGGAGGTAGTTAACAGGACAAGGATTCAGGAAAACCCACAAGCCTACACTTCGATACGTCCTAACAAGAAAACAATAAACCCTTTTTGTTCTGCAACTAAAATGACACCTTGAAGGCTACAAGCCACAAATCAAATACAGCCATCAAAATAAGCTACCTCCCAGACTCACCGTCAAAAACAAAGCTACCAAGCAACAAGATGTATCAAAGAAGAAATCATCAAAGACGCACCCCAAACAAACAAAGAAAATCAAAACGAATATCGTTATCTCCTACAAAGTTCAGCAGCAAGGAAATCTATCAATAGGGCAAGGGGCAATCTTTGCAGAAGCAAACAAGTGCAGTTTTACAAAACTCAAGTATCAAAGAACAACCAGAAGCAGTAGCAAAATATGCAAAGCCCTAGAAAGCCTCAACATAAATACCAGGAGTACGCATAAAGACAAAAAAGAAAACTAGAAAAAATACATCACAGTAATAAGCAAGCACAAGACTACAAAAAGGCTCAAGCTTTTCCAACGTACATTCAGTCAGAATCAAAGCATTATCAGAGAAAAAGGATGAGAATGATGAAAAGAAGAACCAACTTGAACAAAGGAAGAAGCTTCGTAGAAGATCGAAGACGGAGGGACAGAATCGCCTTTCGAGCAAAGAGAAACACCAAGAAATCACCAAATGGCATCGCAGGGAAGAAATGTGAAAACCGCAAACTTCAGGAAACAGAAAGGGAGAAAGTAAAGGGAAGTTACAAGTAAAAACGGAGAAGAGAAACCGTTTCTGTGTGTAAAGTTCAAAATAAAAAGCCAAGGGAAACGGGGCATTAAAAACTAATTAATGAGGGTATTAAACCCTTGCGCCTTCCCAAGAACAGAGCGCTAATACAAAGCACGCGCTTTAAGAATAAAGAAAACGTTCCACATTTAAAAGAAGACTCTGCAAAGAAGAAGTTCACAGATACCCGAGTTCGGCCTCACCATAGAAGGATCGAAGTCCTAAATCTAAGACTCGAGCTCCCACAGGAAGACCGAGTTCGAGCAGGGGCACTGTTCATACCTTGGATCGAGCTGTACGACCCAGGATGTATGGCGACAAAGCGACCGACCTCTTTAGGTCAGACTATCTGACCTCTTCTCAAGGAGCTCGGCCAATTTGCCAGGAAAGCCCACTAAAGGGTCCGAATAGAGGAACACGACCCAAATCCAAAGGCAGCCCAAGCCTATAGAGATAAGGGCGGTTCCCATGAAGATAAGCTGACCTCACCCAAAGATAAGATAAGATAGGATAAGATAAATAACTTATCTTATCTAAAAAGGTCACTCTAATTTTCTTTTTTATCCTACTTTGTTTTTAGTTTCTTAGGGACAAGCAACGGTTTAAGTTTGGTGTTGTGATGAGCGGATATTTTATACGCTTGGCATTGTTTTCATATAGTTTTTATTGTGTTTTTATAGGTTTTAGTGTTAATTTCACATTTTTGAATTTTACTATGAGTTTTTGTGTTTTTGTACAATTTCAGGTATTTTCTGGCTGAAATTGAGGAGCTGGAGCAAAAGTATGATTCAGAGACAAAGAAAGCATTGCAGATGCTGTCCGAATCTGACCTCCTTACACTCGGAAAAGCTTTTCTAAAGCTACAGAAGTCCAAATGGAGCATTCTCAACGGCTATGGAAATCTGACTTCCAGATCTTTTCATAAATATATAATAGTCTATACTTTGTTTCGGATTATGGTATGCGAAATTGTTACTCAGGTTGTAAAATTTGTTGTTCGTTCTCTCCCTGGCAATGGCGCCAACAAACTGGTGCACAATACTATGGTCCAAACATAACTTCACAACTTCGCACAACTAACCAGCAAGTGCACTGGGTCGTCCAAGTAATAAAACCTTACGTGAGTAAGGGTCGATCCCACGGAGATTGTCGGCTTGAAGCAAGCTATGGTCACCTTGTAAATCTCAGTCAGGTGGATATCAAATGGTTATGGAGTTTTCGAAAAATAATAATAAATAAACAGAAAATAAAGATAGAAATACTTATGTAATTCATTGGTGAGAATTTCAGATAAGTGCATAGAGATACTTTCGTTCCTCTGAACCTCTGCTTTCCTGCTGTCTTCATCCAATCCTTCCTACTCCTTTCCATCGCAAGCTCTCTGTAAGGCATCACCATTGTCAATGGCTACATCCCATCCTCTCTGTGAAAAAGGTCCAAATGCTTTGTCACGGCACGGCTAATCATCTGGAGGTTCTCGATCATACTGGAATAGGATTCATCCTCCTTTTGCGTCTGTCACTATGCCCAGCACTCGCGAGTTTGAAGTTCGTCACAGCCATCCCTTCCCAGATCCTACTCGGAATACCACAGACAAGGTTTAGACTTTCCGGATCTCAGGAATGGCCATCCATGGATTCTAACTTATACCACGAAGATGCTAATAACTCGGACTCGGTCCCCTGTATTAGATATCCAAGAGATATTGATTCTAGCTCGTTTGCATGTAGAACGGAAGTGTTTGTCAGGCACGCGTTCATAAGTGAGAATGATGATGAGCGTCACATAATCATCACATTCATCATGTTCTTGGGTGCGAATGGATATCTTAGAAGCGGAATAAGTTGAATTGAATAGAAAAACAGTAGTACTTTGCATTAAATCATGAGGAACAGCAGAGCTCCACACCTTAATCTATGGAGTGCAGAAACTCTACCGTTGAAAATACATAAGTGATGAAGGTTCAGGCATGGCCGAATGGCCAGCCCCCAAACGTGATCAATATGATCCAAAGATTGAACTAAAAATCATAAGATGTTCTAAATACAATAGTAAAAAGTCCTATTTATACTAAACTAGCTACTAGGGTTTACAGAAGTAAGTAATTGATGCATAAATCCACTTCCGGGGCCCACTTGGTGTGTGCTTGGGCTGAGCTTGAAGTTTACACGTGGAGAGGTCATTCTTGGAGTTGAACGCCAGTTTGTAACGTGTTTCTGGCGTTCAACTCTGGTTTGTGACGTGTTTCTAGCGTTTAACTCCAGACTACAGCGTAGAACTGGCATTCAACGCCCTTTTGCATCGTCTAAACTCGGGCAAAGTATAAACTATTATATATTGCTGGAAAGCTCTGGATGTCTACTTTTCAACGCCATTGAGGGCGTGCCATTTGGAGTTCTGTAGCTCCAGAAAATCCACTTTGAGTGCAGGGAGGTCGGAATCCAACAACATCAGCAGTCCTTCTTCAACCTCTGAATCTGATTTTTGCTCAAGTCCCTCAATTTCAGCCAGAAAATACCTGAAATCACAGAAAAACACACAAACTCATAGTAAAGTCCAGAAATGTGAATTTAACATTAAAACTAATAAAAACATCCCTAAAAGTAACTAGATCCTACTAAAAACATACTAAAAACAATGCCAAAAAGCGTATAAATTATCTGCTCATCACAACACCAAACTTAAATTGTTGCTTGTTCCCAAGCCACTGAAAATCAAATAGGATAAAAAGAAGAGAATATACTATAAATTCCAAACTATCAATGAAACACAGCTCCAATCAGATGAGCGGGACTTGTAGCTTTTTGCCTCTTGAATAGTTTTGGCATCTCACTTTATCCATTGAGGTTCAGAATGATTGGCATCTATAGGAACTCAGAGTTCGGATAGTGTTATTGATTCTCCTAGTTCAGTATGTTGATTCTTGAACACAGCTACTTTATGAGTCTTGGCCTTGGCCCTAAGCACTTTGTTTTCCAGTATTACCACCGGATACATAAATGCCATAAACACATACTTGGGTAAACCTTTTCAGATTGTGACTCAGCTTTGCTAAAGTCCCCAATTAGAGGTGTCCAAGGTTCTTAAGCACACTCTGTTTTTGCTTTGGACCTTGACTTTAACCGCTCAGTCTCAAGTTTTCACTTGACACCTTCACACCACAAGCACATGGTTAGGGACAGCTTGGTTTAGCCGCTTAGGCCAGGATTTTATTCCTTTAGGCCCTCCTATCCACTGATGCTCAAAGCCTTGGGATCCTTTTTATTTACCCTTGCCTTTTGGTTTTAAGGGTTATTGGCTTTTTGCTCTTGCCTTTTGGTTTTAAGAGCTTTTGGCTTTTTCTGCTTGCTTTTTCTCTTTTTTATTTTTATTTTATTTTTAATTTTTTTCACCATTTTTTTTCTGCAAGCTTTGTATTCACTGCTTTTTCTTGCTTCAAGAATCATTTTTATGATTTTTCAGATTATCAAATAACATGTCTCCTTGTCATCATTCTTTCAAGAGCCAACATATTTAACATTCTTAAACAACAACTTCAAAAGACATATGCACTGTTCAAGAATTCATTCAGAAACAAAAAGTATTGTCACCACATCAATATAATTAAACTAAGTTCAAGGATAAATTCAAAACTCATGTACTTCTTGTTCTTTTGAATTAAAACATTTTTCATTTAAGAGAGGTGATGGATTCATATTCACTACTTTAAGGCATAGACACTTAAATACTAATGATCATGTAATGAAGACACAAACATGGATAAACATTTAACATAGAAAACGAAAAACAGAAAATTTAAGAACAAGGAATGAGTCCACCTTAGTGATGATGGCATTTTCTTCTTGAGGAACCAATGATGTCCTTGAGCTCTTCTATGTCTCTTCCTTGTCTTTGTTGCTCCTTCCTCATTGCTTTTTGATCTTCTCTAATTTCATGAAGGATGATGGAGTGCTCTTGATGTTCCACCCTTAGTTGCTCCCAATAATTGTGTAGAGGAAAATGTATCCCCTGAGGTATCTCAGGGATCTCTTGATTTGCAGTCAAATGTTCTACCACTGAGCTATAGACCCTTGATGGAAGCTTTTTTCTTCCCTTTCCTCTTTCTAGAGGTTTCTCCGGCCTTAGGTGCCATCAATGGTTATGGAAAAACAAAAAAAGCAATGCTTTTTCCACACCAAATTAGAATGTTTGCTCATCCTCGAGCAAAAGAAGAAAGGATGGATGAGAAGAAGAAGAGATGGAGGAGATGGAGGTGTGGGAAGGGTTCAGCCACTGGGGGTTTATTGGGAAGAGAGGATGAACATTGAGAAGAGGGAAGAATATGAGCGGAGGTAGGTGGGAATCCTGTGGGGTCCACAGATCCTGAGGTGATCTTGTGGAGTCTACAGATCCTGAGGTGTCAAAGATTTACATCCCTACACCAATTAGGCATGTAAAATGCCTTTGCATGCAATTCTGGCGTTTAAACGCCAAATTGGTGCTTGTTTTGGGCGTTCAGCGCCCAGATGTAGCATGTTTCTGGCGTTGAACGCCAGTTCTATGCTTGTTTCTGGCGTTCAGCGCTAGCTTTCCTCAGTGTGCATTCCTGGCGTCTGAACGCCATGATGCTGCTTATTTTGGGGGTTCAACGCCAAATCCATGCTCTGTTCTGGCGTTGAACGCCAGCCAGATGCTCCTTACTGGCGTTTAAACGCCAGTAAGCCCTTCCTCTAGGGTGTGATTTTTCTTCTGCTGTTTTTGATTCTGTTTTTGATTTTTCTATTTATTTTGTGACTCCACATGATCATGAACCTCTGTTAACATCTATCACAGCTCCTGCTGTGGCTAGGAAAGGTCTTCCAAGGATGATGCATTCATCCTCATCCTTCCCGGTATCTAGGATTATGAAATTAGCAGAGTTGTAAAGGCCTGTAACCTTTACTAGCATGTCCTCTACTTGTCCATAAGCCTCTTTTCTTGAATTGTCTGCCATCTCTAATGAGATTCTAGCAGCTTGCACCTCAAAGATTCCAAGTATCTCCATTATAGAGAGTGGCATGAGGTTTATTCCTGACCCAAGGTCACATTGAGCCTTCTCAAAGGTCATGGTGCCTATGGTACAGGATATTAGGAACTTTCCAGGATCCTGTTTCTTCTGAGGCAATCCCAGTTGATCCAATGCATTTAGTTCATTGGTGAACAGGGGAGGTTCATCTCCCCAAGTCTCATTACCAAATAAATTGGCATTCAGCTTCATGATTGCACCAAGGAACTTGGCAACTTGCTCTTCAGTAACATCCTCATTCTCTTTAGAAGAAGAATACTCATCAGAGCTCATGAATGGCATAAGGAGGTTCAATGAAATCTCCATGGTCTCTAGATGAGTCTCAGATTCCTTTGGTTCCTCAGAGGGAAACTCCTTATTGATCACTGGACGTCCCAGGAGGTCTTCCTCCTTGGGATTCACGTCCTCCTCTTCCTCCTTGGATTTGGCCATGATGGTTATATCAATGGCCTTGCACTCTCCTTTTGGATTTTCTTCTGTATTGCTTGGGAGAGTACTAGGAGGGGTTTCAGTGATCCTTTTACTCAGCTGGCCTACTTGTGCCTCCAAATTTCTAATGGATGACCTTGTTTCATTCATGAAACTCACAGTGGCCTTAGATAGATCAGAGACTGAATTTGCCAAGCTAGATAGATTCTGCTCAGAATTCTCTGTCTGTTGCTGAGTGGATGATGGAAAAGGTTTACTGTTGTTAAACCTGTTTCTTCCACCATTAGTAAAGCCTTGTTGAGGCTTTTGTTGATCCTTCCATGAGAGATTTTGGGTGATTTCTCCATGAGGGGTTATAGGTGTTTCCATAAGGTTCACCCATATAATTTACCTCTGCTATTGCAGGGTTCTCAGGATCATAAGCTTCTTCTTCAGAAGATGCCTCTTGAGTACTGTTGGATACAGCTTGCATTCCATTCAGACTCTGAGAAATCATATTGACTTGCTGAGTCAATATTTTATTCTGAGCCAATATGGCATTCAGAGTATCAATTTCAAGAACTCCCTTCTTCTGAGGTGTCCTATTACTCACAGGATTCCTCTCAGAAATGTACATGAACTGGTTGTTAGCAACCATGTCAATGAGTTCTTGAGCTTCTGCAGGCGTTTTCTTTAGGTGAATGGATCCACCTGTAGAAGTATCCAATGACATCTTAGCTAATTCAGATAGACCATCATAGAATATATCCAGGATGATCCATTATGAAAGCATGTCAGAAGGACACTTTTTGGTCAGTTGCTTGTATCTCTCCCAAGCTTCGTAGAGGGATTTACCTTCTTTCTGTCTGAAGGTTTGAACATCCACTCCAAGCTTACTAAGCTTTTGAGGAGGAAAGAACTTGGCTAAGAAAGCCTTGACCAGCTTATCCCAAGAGTGCAGGCTATCCTTAGGTTGAGAGTCCAACCATATTCTAGCTCTGTCTCTTACAGCAAAAGGGAAAAGCATGAGCCTGTAGACTTCAGGATCTACTCCATTAGTCTTAATAGTATCACAGATCTGCAAGAATTCAGTTAAGAACTGAAAGGGATCTTCAGATGGAAGTCCATGAAACTTGCAGTTCTGTTGCATCAGAGAAACTAGTTGAGGTTTAAGCTTAAAATTGTTTGCTCCAATGGTAGGGATGGAGATGCTTCTTCCATGTAAATTGGAATTTGGTGCAGTAAAGTCACCAAGCATTCTCCTTGCATTGTTATTATTTTCGGCTACCATCTCCTCTTCCTGTTCGAAAATTCCTGTAAGGTTGTCTCTGGATTGCTGTATTTTAACTTCTCTTAGTTTCCTTTTTAGAGTCCTTTCAGGTTCAGGATCTGCCTCAACAAGAATGTTCTTGTCCTTGCTCCTACTCATATGACAAAGAAGGGAATAATAAAGAAAATATGGAATCCTCTATGTCACAGTATAGAGATTCCTTTGTGTGAGTAGAAGAAGAAAAAAATGTAATGTAAGGAAAGAGAATGGAGGAGAATCTAAACACAAGGGTGAGGATAACTGAGATATGAGATGAAGAGAAGTATTAGTAAGTAAATAAATAAATAGAAGAAGATGAGAGAGAGAAGTTTTCGAAAATAATTTTTGAAAAAAAGAGTTAGTGATTTTCGAAAATTAAAGGGGGAAAATTAAAATCAAAATTTGAAACAATTAGTTAATTAAAAAAATTTTGAAAAAGGAGGGAGATAATTTTCGAAAATTAGAGAGGGAAAATTAGTTAGGTGGTTTTGAAAAAGATAACAAACAAATAAAAAGTTAATTAGTTAGTTGAAAAAGATTTGAAATTTGTTTTTGAAAAAGATATGATTGAAATTTTAAAAGATATGATTGAAACAAAAAGATAAGATTTGAAAATTAAATTTGAAAAGATTAAGAAGTTAGAAAAAGATTTTGAAATCAAAGTTTTTTAAAAAGATTTGATTTTTAAAAAATCAAAATTAATGACTTGATTCACAAGTAATCACAAGATATGATTCTAGAACTTAAAGTTTGAATCTTTCTTAACAAGGAAGTAACAAACTTGAAATTTTTGAATCAAAACATTAATTTTTGATGATATTTTCTAAAATTATGAGATTAAATTAAGAAAAATATTTTTGAAAAATATTTTTTAAATTTTCGAAAATAAATAAGAGAAATGAAAATGATTTGATTTTTGAAAAAGATTTTGAAAAAGATAAGATTTTTAAATTGAAAATTTGATTTGACTCATAAAAACAACTAGATTTTAAAAATTTTTGAAAAAGTCAATCCAAATTTTCGAAATTTATGAGTGAAAAAGGGAAAGATATATTTTTTATTTTTGAATTTTTAATGATGAGAGAGAAAAACATGAAAAAGACTCAATGCATGAAAATTTTGGATCAAAACATGTGATGCATGCAAGAATACTATGAATGTCAAGATGAACACCAAGAACACTTTGAAGATTATGATGAACATCAAGAACATATTTTTGAAAAATTTTTTATGTAAAGAAAATATGCAAGACAGGGGTACTTAGAAATTTTTAATGTTCATACACCATGAATGCAAAAATGCACATGTAAAACAAGAAAAGACACAAAACAAGAAAACATCAAGATCAAACAAGAAGACTTACCAAGAACAACTTGAAGATCATGAAGAACACTATGAATGCATGAATTTTTCGAAAATTTTATGCAAAATTTAAAACATGCAATTGACACTAAACTTAAAATTGACTCAAAACTCAAACAAGAAACACAAGAATATTTTTGATTTTATGATTTTCTAATTTTTTTGGATTTTTTCGAAAATTAATGTGAAAAAGAAAAATAAGGATTCCAAAATTTTTAATATGAATTCCAGGAATCTTGCACTCTTAGTCTAAAGCCTCAGTCTAGGAATTAGACATGGCTCACTAGCCAGCCAAGCTTTCAATGAAAGCTCCGGTCCAAAACACTAGACATGGCCAATGGCCAGCCAAGCTTCAGCATGTAAATCAGACATTCATCAGCTAAGTCATCAAATTAACTTGCCTCTATGCTAATGGTTTGGAAGCCTCAGTCCAAAAGAATTTAGACATGGCTTTACAGCCAGCCAGGCTTCAACATGCTTCATGAAACACTAGAATTCATTCTTAAAATTTTGAAGCTACAGAATAATTTATTTATTTTTTTTTTTTTTGAAAGATTTTCGAAAACAAATTTTTTTTTTTGAAAATAAAACAAAAAGAAAATTACCTAATCTGAGCAACAAGATGAACCGTCAGTTGTCCAAACTCGAACAATCCCCGGCAACGGTGCCAAAAACTTGGTATGCGAAATTGTTACTCAGGTTGTAAAATTTGTTGTTCGTTCTCTCCATGGCAATGGCACCAACAAACTGGTGCACAATACCATGGTCCAAACATAACTTCACAACTTCGCACAACTAACCAGCAAGTGCACTGTGTCGTCCAAGTAATAAAACCTTACGTGAGTAAGGGTCGATCCCACGGAGATTGTCGGCTTGAAGCAAGCTATGGTCACCTTGTAAATCTCAGTCAGGCGGATATCAAATGGTTATGGAGTTTTCGAATAATAATAATAAATAAACAGAAAATAAAGATAGAAATACTTATGTAATTCATTGGTGAGAATTTCAGATAAGTGTATAGAGATACTTACATTCCTCTGAACCTCTGCTTTCCTGCTGTCTTCATCCAATCCTTCCTACTCCTTTCCATGGCAAGCTTTCTGTAAGGCATCACCATTGTCAATGGCTACATCCCATCCTCTCTGTGAAAAAGGTCCAAATGATCTGTCACGGCACGGCTAATCATTTGGAGGTTCTCGATCATACTGGAATAGGATTCATCCTCCTTTTGCGTCTGTCACTATGCCCAGCACTCGCGAGTTTGAAGTTCGTCACAACCATCCCTTCCCAGATCCTACTCGGAATACCACAGACAAGGTTTAGATTTTTCGGATCTCAGGAATGGCCATCCATGGGTTCTAACTTATACCACGAAGACGCTAATAACTCGGACTCGGTCCCCTGTATTAGATATCCAAGAGATATTCATTCTAGCTCCTTTGCATGTAGAACGGAAGTGTTTGTCAGGCACGCGTTCATAAGTGAGAATGATGATGAGCGTCACATAATCATCACATTCATCATGTTCTTGGGTGCGAATGGATATCTTAGAAGTGGAATAAGTTGAATTGAATAGAAAAACAGTAGTACTTTGCATTAAATCATGAGGAACAGCAGAGCTCCACACCTTAATCTATGGAGTGCAGAAACTTTACCGTTGAAAATACATAAGTGATGAAGGTTCAGGCATGGCCGAATGACCAGCCCCCAAACGTGATCAATATGATCCAAAGATTGAACTAAAAATCATAAGATGTTCTAAATACAATAGTAAAAAGTCCTATTTATACTAAACTAGCTACTAGGGTTTACAAAAGTAAGTAATTGATGCATAAATCCACTTCCCGGGCCCACTTAGTGTGTGCTTGAGCTGAGCTTGAAGTTTACACGTGGAGAGGTTATTCTTGGAGTTGAACGCTAGTTTGTAACGTGTTTCTGGCGTTCAACTCTGGTTTGTGACGTGTTTTTGGCGTTTAACTCCAGACTGCAGCATAGAACTGGCGTTCAACGCCCTTTTGCATCATCTAAACTCGGGCAAAGTATGAACTATTATATATTTCTGGAAAGCCCTGGATGTCTACTTTCCAACGCCGTTGAGAGCGCGCCATTTGGAGTTCTGTAGCTCCAAAAAATCCACTTTTAGTGCAGGGAGGTCAGAATCCAACAGTATCAGCAGTCCTTCTTCAACCTCTGAATCTGATTTTTGCTCAAGTCCCTCAATTTCAGCCAGAAAATACCTGAAATCACAGAAAAACACACAAACTCATAGTAAAGTCCAGAAATGTGAATTTAACATAAAAACTAATAAAAACATCCCTAAAAGTAACTAGATCCTACTAAAAACATACTAAAAACAATGCCAAAAAGCGTATAATTTATCCGCTCATCAGATTAGATTGCCCAAAACTGGCATCTAACGCCAACTTCCTGCCCCCTTCCAGGCATCCAGCGCCCAAAGAGCAGAGACCAGCGTCCAAACGCCCAGAGAGGACCCCCTAGCCAGCGTTCAACGCCCTAGGAGCCTCATAGCATGTGGATCTCATCAAAGCTTAGCCCAAACACTCACCAAGTAGGTCCCAAAAGTGGATTTTAGCACGAAAAAGACTGTTTTACCCTTACTAGTTATCTGTTTAGTATTTAAAGTGTATTTTACATTCTCCATTCGGAGGACGCATGCCATACAAGTTTTACCATTGTATTTTACATTAGTATGAGTTTCTAAACATCTTAGGTTGAGGGGAGGAGCCCTGCTGAGTCTTATGAATTAATAAAAGTATTACTGTTTCTTCTTCGATCTGTGTTTGATTAATTCTAAGATGTATATTCATACTTTAACGTGGTGGATAGGATGATCAGTGACAATCAGCTCTATTCATCACATTAAGATGAACGTGACTGATTGTTCATGCCCTGGACCGAGCTATAGGGTTCGGGTTGTACGAAGACAAAGGACCGACCTCTTTACAGATTGGCCCATTACAACAAAACTGTCCATAAAGAGTTCAGACAAATCACGATAGGCCCAAAGTGAAAAGAACCACTGCCTATTAGAAGGCGGTTAGTGATGGGTGGAAGTTAGATTCCACACAAAAACTCACCGGCAAGTGTACCGGGTCGCATCAAGTAGTAAAACTCACTTAGAGAGGTCGATCCCACAGGGATTGATGGATCAAGCAACTTTAGTGGGTGATTAGTTTAGTCAAGCTAACATTGGTGAATTGGATGAAATTGAACCAACAGAAAAAAAATTGTAGTGAATTTAAAGTGCAGAAAGTAAAATTGTAGAAACTTAAAGTGCAAGCAAGTAAAATAGCTGAAACTTAAATTACAAGAAAAGTAAATGACTGAAACTTAAAGTGCAAGAAACTTAAATTGCTGAATCTAAATTGCTGGGAATCTTAAATTGCTTGAAGAATAAAGGATTTGGGGACCGGGATTCTAAAATAAAACTGGAATTGAAAAGTGCAGAGAAGTAGAAGATGAAGTAGATTTGCAGAAGAACTAAAGCAGAAATGGAAAATTGCTTGAAGAAACAAAATAGAAAGAAAACTTAGACTAGATGAAATCTGAAAGAGAAATTAAAGATCGAAGAGGAGCAATAAGGTTAGAAAACAAGTCTAGATCTCAATTTCTCCCTTGATCAAACACAAAATATATTGCAGAAGAAATGTAAATGAAATAGCAAATAAAACTCAGATCTAATTCCTCAATTCTCAAAATTATGCAGAAGAAAAACAAAGATGAATTTCAGATCAAGACTTGAAACAGAATTCCTTCAATCTCAATCCAAAATTTAAAATAGAAAGTAAAGGTTGCAGAAGAAAGTAGAATGAAAACTAGAGAGTATGACTCAAATCCAATCTTAGTTTTCAAATTCAAAAAGGAAAATTAAAAGAAAAGTTTCTATTCTATCCTACTGCTCTGTAGCAGAGCCAGCCTTCCTTTTTTTTTAAAATGGAACAGATGCCTTTTTATAGGCTTTTACAAAATTAAAATGAAATTGAAATTAAAAACAAATTACAACTAAATGAAATTCCTATTCTAACTATCTCTTGTGCCTTTGAGTGATGATAATGGACTTTGCTTGCTTTGGATTTGAAGAAGAGTGGATCCGGATGGTTTGGTTCAAGTGGCATGGGTCAGGGTTGCTTGGTTCAAGTTGGTTTGGTGTGTGGGAACCTTCCAGGGGAGCGTTCCGTTGGATTAGTGAACGTAGCATTCATTTTCATTTGGCCAAGCATGCTCCTAGCGCTCAAAAAGTGAGCGCTGCACTCAAATAATGAGCGCTACTCCTTGTGTTGAATGCGTGCCCCCTCTCCGAACCTTGGTGTCCTCTTTTTTTTTTTTAAATGCTGCGCTCAGTTAAGTGTGTGAACGTAGTGCTCCCTTGCTTGCTTTGCTTTTCTTTATGAGCGCTCCTTTTGAATCTTCGAGCGCTAGTCTTGTAGTGCCTTGCTTTCCTTAATTTCCTTGGGTCTCATGCCCAAAAAAGTTAACACATTTAACGTAACGCTCCCTTTTAATTCATGTTCTCATGCTTGTAGTGCTAGTGTTCAATGCTTTATTCATTGGCATTTAATAATCATGCATGCATTTATTAATTAATGCCAATGCATTACGTTAAAGCAATTTGCTTTAATAATGTACTTCATGCATTCTTCCATTGGCTTTAATAATGCATTCATTTCATTCATTCTTCAATGCCAATGCATGATGATATCAATTAATTGAATGCATGCATGCTTTATTTTAACGCCTTGGCATTTATTTAATAATGTATGCTTTCATTGATTCCTTTAGTAATGCCGTAGCATTGCATTCTGACGTAGCAGAAATTGGCGAGTTAAGAAATTTATATAAGAGATACGTTGCAAGTACAATTCTTAACCAACCAGAAATCCGCTTATCAATCTAGAAGATTGTCACAAAATTTAAATTAAAATACTGGGAGTATGAATCCCAGGTCGTCTCCCAACGAGTTGTAGAAAGGTGTGCTATTTTATTAATCAGATGTTTTCAAAAATGGTTTGAGTTGAATAACAGGAAATTAAATTAGAGAATTTATGTAATTTTAAATGAAAGCCTTGGCTGGGAGTAGATTAGTTGGAAGCCCTATTCTTGTTGGAGTACTCTCAAGATTAATTGATAATCGAGGGTTATTCTGTTTAGTTATCCCTTACTAGGTAAGGGAAAGTCAAACAAGTTGGAAAGCTATTTCTATTCACAAGTCCCAATCCGCTTACTTGCAAGGATTGGTGTCAGTGACTAGAGAGCAATCCAACAATAAACCCAATTACAATTTTTCTTTTAAGCATTCCAACTCAAGGTCTTCCTTTCAATCAACTCTCATCCAAGTTATGGAACTACTCGCTCATTGTGAATGTAGAATTCATAACATAGGAAAGGGAAATATAGAAAGACATGATAAACAGTAATCAAAGAGATCAATTAAAAATAAAAATAGTTCTTGTATTCATAAACTCTAAAAATAATTCAATAATAATTCTAAATAAACAAAGGACATGGAAGAGTAAGAGACAGGTAAAGAAAACAAACTAGAATGACGAAGTCTTGTTGAGGTAATAACTCTTCTCAATATCCCAATGCAAAAAGCAATAAAAATAAAATCCTAAGAACTATGAATGTGTAGAGATAAAACCTAGAGGAGGAGTAAAACTAGATCTAAAACTGAGAATTATCTGTAATAAATTGTTATTTTTCGTTTCTGCATGTTCCTTGGCTCTAGTATGCATTTTTGGGCCAAAAATTGGGTCAAAACAGGACCCAAAATCGCCCCCAGCGAATTCTGTAGATTCTGCAGATCGCGCATGTCACGCGATCGCGTCATTCATGCGGACGCGTCATTCGGCATTTTGCCTTGCCACGCTTGCGCGACTTGTGCAGTTCCAATCCGCGCGATCGCGTGAGCCATGCGTCCGCGTCACTGCGATTTTCTCTATGTCGCGCGGTCGCATGAACCATACGTCCGCGTCACTTCTCGCTGATCATCTCCTCAATTTCTTGTGTTCCTTCCATTTTTTCAAGCTTCCTTTCCAATCTCCAAGTCATTCATGCCCTATAAAGCCTGAAACACTTAACACACAGATCACAACATCTAGTGGAATGAAGGAGAATTAAAATACGTAATTAAAAGTCTTTAGGAAGCAAATATTCAATCACGTAATAATTTTAGGAAGGAAATATAAATGCATGCCAATCATATGAATAAGTGGGTAAAGAATTGATAAAACCAGACAATTAAGCACAATATAAATCATAAAATAGTAGTTTATCAACCTCCCCACACTTAAACATTAGCATATCCTCATGCTTAGTTGAAGGAGATAAAATAAATGAGTAGGAACATGTAAAACTCATGTAATGCAATGCAACCTATATGTATGAATGCCATTATATGATTCTTGTCTACTTGATCAAAAGTAAATAGGTTCTTCAAGACAATCACAAATCAAACTCCACTAATTCAGTTCTTATACAGTAAGAATAGATAAAAAAATTGCAAGAAGGTAGCTCATGAAATCAGGGAACATAGAAATTTAAGCATTGAACCCTCACTGATGATGTATGTACACTCTAATCTCTCTAGTGTATAGGGTAATCACTCTATCCTTCTCTAGTCATGCTTTCTAATCTTTGTTCTTCTCCTAACCAATCAATAACATTTAATATATTAATACAAACATCATGAGGTCTTTTCAAGGTTGTAATGGGGCCAAGGTAAGGGTAAGGATACATATATGGCTAAGTAAGCTTATAAATTGAATCTTTAATTAACCCAAGCTTCAACCCAACATATATATATATTTTATATAACTTAAAATTCACACCCAGCTACCCAAAATTTTTCTTTCACATTCCATACTCATGTATCAACTTTTTATTTTAATTTTTGTCATACATGCATTGATCTTTGAATTCTTAACTCCGCGGTGGGGTAATTTTGTCCCCTTAATTATTTATTGAATATTTTTGGGTTTTTTTTCAGCATAAACATAAAAATAAACATAGCTAATCAATGCACATAGATTTTTAATTCTTATAGTTTCACATGAGTAGGTATCCAAATTCCCATTATATCATCATGACACATTCCCTCATTATCTTTTGTTCCCACAATTTTCCATACTTAATTTAACACACACAATTCTATCTTAAGCTAACCAAAGATTCAATTGGGGTATAAAATTATTTTTCCGCTTAAGGCTAGTAATGTGGTAAAATACAGAACAAATGGGATTTAAAGGCTCAAAGTGGTTAACAAAGGTAATTGAAAGGGTAGGCTTAATTTGGATAAGTGAGTTTAAGGTAATAATGGCCTCAATCATATGCAAACATATAAATATATTAAACATTGGACATATAGGATGAAACAAAATGTAGATTACAATCATAGAGAAGTAAACACACAAGAATAAAATAATTATGGTTAAATAATGTAACCATGCATTTGGGCTCAACTCTCACAGGTTGTGTGTTCTTTAGCTCAAAAATCATGTTCCAAATACAACTTCAAGCAGTTTTAACATAAGAGTTTTGATAAAAAATTAGTGAAATTTTGTTCTAAAGATAGGGTCTTAGAAGAAACTTATTATCTTTTCAATCAAGTAGAATATGCATGCAACTAATCTATTACTATGTAATTTATCCTATTCTACAAAAGAAAAACTAACTAAATATCCTAATTTATTGGTGTTAGGGAAGAGAAATTACCTCCGAAAGTCAGGTACTGACCGACCTCCTCACACTTAAGGCTTTGCACCGTCCTCGGTGCCATTTGTCAGGAACAGGGATGGGCTGGTAGCAGTATCCCCATAGTCGGAGCCATCATGGCTCCCTGTGCTGGTAAAGAAAGTGGAGTCCGGGGTGTCTGAGTCCTTGAATTTTCCCATAATCAGCTCCTTAAGGTATGTGAATCGGCGCTTGTTACGGCGCTCTCTCATCTTAGCTTTTTGTTCCTGCCGATCCAACTTTTCAAGTATCTGATGGAGCAGTTGGTTTGTTGTAGGTGCCTGTGGTGTTGAAGGATGGATGTCCTCAGCCGGTTCAGTAGGCTGGCTAGTAGTGGCTGCTGAAAGTCTAAGATACTTCCCGTTAGGGACGTATTGATCATCCCATGGAAGCATGGCTTTAGTGTCCCCAGCTCTATAGGAGACTTCGGCTGCTGAGACGAGATCTGAGGCAAAGGCGGGAAAAAGTAAGTTTCCCGCAATCTGTACGTGTCCTATGGCATTCCGGATGTGTCTTGGTAGGTTCAGAGGCTGGTCTGTAAGGATGCACCATAGTAGAACGGCCATGTCTGCAGTGAAGGAGGATTCGTGAGTACTCGAAAAGACGTAATGGGACATGATTTGTGCCCATACGCGAGCCTCCAAGGTAAGTGCTGAAGCCAATATTCCTTTAGGATGGGAACGGTGGTATCCATAGATCCATCTGCTGCCAGGTAGTGCGATAACGCTGAGAACAGCGTCCCAATCAAATTGGTACATCTGGCGCTTAAGTGCGGCTTCTTGAAAGGCGTCCAATCCTTCTGGTGCAGGGGGAAGATCTACAGCTCGTTGAATGGCCTCTTCTGTAATGGGTACTTGCTTCTGACGTACATAGACAGACTGTAGGGTTGGCAGGTGGAAATTAGAGTAGAACTCAACTACCCAAGAAAGATTAGCCTGCCTTGGCTGTCTCTGGAGGAAACCCCATTGTCTTCGTTCAATTTGCAGCTCAACAAAGGTAGCAATATTGCGCGGGAGGATAAGAAGGTATTCGTTGTTGTTGCTCCGTTCTGCCAGGATAGGGAACATCTGCTCACAGTAGCGATTGGAAAATTGCGCAGTGTCCTTTGCTGGAAAGTCTTTTTCTTTTTCATCAACCTTTATAATCCTCTTAATTCTTTTTGTTGAGGGCTTGACTACAGTTGAAGAAGGCTCTGCTACTAATGCTCTTTTTATTCCTCTTCTTGCTGGTGGTTTGGGAGTAGCTTTCTCTTTTCCTTTCTTGGTGGCCATCCTGAAAAGGAAAAAAGAAAGTAACATGAATTCAAAGGGACAGAGCAAGGAAGAGGATGGTATAAGTGATAATCAATGCACGGTGAAGAGGATGTCGTTAACACATGGTCATGACTACATGTGAAAAGTTCACTAATGGAAATATAGCAAGTACATATGACGACAATTAAATGCAAGGTATTTATTGGCATGCAGGCAAAGGCATGAGTAGCATAGATCAAGCATTTAATTTGTTAAATATGTTATCACTCGTAACAAACTAACCATCCTGTTTGTATTGACAATTAAATTTAATTAATACAATAGTAAAGGGAATTTGTGAAAAGCAAGCATTGAATAGTAGAATAGAAAAATGCATCATGCCATATGGGCTTTTTCACAAACACATAGCATGCATGACGAAGAAACTATTGAAAATAATGATTTGAACATGCAAGCAACCCTTTTTAAAAAGTACTATATAATTGCCAAACAATTTTGCAACAATCCACAAGCATATAATGAGAGATAATGACTCAAATAAATTCTAACACCAATTAAATGAAAGAAAGAAAAATAAAAAATGGATAATGAAAGTAAAAAGAAAAGAAAATAAGAAAACATAAAAATAAAAAAGAATAATAGAAAAGTAAGGAAGGAGGAAGAAAAGAAAAACCTTCTTAATGGTGGTGAGAAAGTAGAAAGTGAGAAAGAAGGAAGAAGGAAGAAGGAAGAAATAAGGAAGTAAAAGAGAAAATAGGATTTGGGGGAAAAGAAAGATAAGATATTTGGCAATTTAGGGTAAGCTGTGCGGCGCAAGCGACGCGGACGCGTGGGTGACGCGTTCGCGCGACTTGCGGTTTAAGTTAATCGACCCGGTTGCATCGGTCACGCGGTCGTGTCAATCACGCGGACGCGTGAATCATTTTATGCTACTGGCGCGAGGGCAGCCTCGCGCTCGCACAACTCTCTGTTTAAAATCTTATTTTGCCAAATTTTGGATGACGCGATCGCGTGGTCGACGCGATCGCATGAGTGGCCAATATGGGGATATGACGCGGACGCGTGAGTCATGCGTCCGCGTGGTAAGGCTGTGCGTTCAGCACCAGTCCAGCACCACTCCAGCATAACTTTCGGCTATGCACCCTTTTCACGTCGATTTTCATGTCACGCAGCCGGGTGGGTGACGCGGTCGCATGGGAGGCCAAAGTTCCCACATGACGTGGACGTGTCAGCGACGCGGTCGCGTTGGGTGATTTGTGCCAAAGGCACGCCTCCAGCCACGCTCCTGCGTGACTTTCTGTTCGCTTTCTTATTCTTTCTGAGTCACCTGCGACGTGGACGCGTCATTGATGCGGTCGCGTCGCGTGAAAAAATTTTTTTTTTTTAAAAATATGCAAATGCAGATGCAAGCTAAATGTGCGAATAAGGAGAAGAGTTATTGAAAAAGAAAACTAAGAATAAAGAAAAGAACGATCATACCATGGTGGGTTGTCTCCCACCTAGTACTTTGCTTTAACGTCCGTAAGTTGGACGCTCCACTAGCTCAGTCTTCGGCTATGTGTGGATCTTCCAAGAGGAAGATCTCGAGCTCCTTATTTTTCTTCAACTTCTCGCCATGGTACAGCTTTAAACGATGTCCATTAACTTTGATGAGTTCAGAGCTTGAAGGATGACTTAGGTGAAAAACTCCGTACGGCTCGGCCTTCTCTACTCTATATGGACCTTCCCATCTTGATCTCAACTTGCCTGGCATGAGCCTCAGTCGTGATTTATAAAGGAGGACTAAGTCCCCAAGTTGGAACTCTCTCCTCTTGATGTGCTTATCATGTACAACCTTCATCTTTTCCTTGTACAGCCTTGAGTTCTCATAGGCTTCCAGGCGAAGGCTTTCTAATTCTTGCAGTTGTAACTTCCTCTCAGTTCCGGCTGTTTCAAATCCCATAATGCATTCCTTTACTGCCCAAAAGGCTTTGTGCTCTACTTCCACTGGGAGATGACAGGCTTTTTCATAAACTAAGCAAAATGGACTCATCCCAATGGATGTCTTGTATGCTGTTCTGTATGCCCAAAGTGCATCTTGTAGCCTGGTGCTCCAGTCTCTCCTATGAGGTTTGACTATCTTCTGCAATATACGCTTTATCTCTCTGTTTGACACCTCGGCTTGCCCATTAGTCTGAAGATGGTAGGCGGTTGCAACTTTATGAATTATCCCATGCTTCTTCATTATTCCTGTTAGTCTCCTGTTACAAAAATGGGTGCCTTGATTGCTCAAGATTGCTCGTGGGGATCCAAAGCGACAAATAATGTGGTTTCTAACAAAGGAAACAACAGTGTTAGCATCATCAGTGCAGGTAGCAATTGCTTCCACCCATTTGGAACCGTAATCCACAGCTAACAATATAAAGAAATAACCATTAGAATTTGGGAATGGACCCATGAAGTCAATGCCCCAAACATCGAAAATTTCACAGAAAAGCATAATTTGTTGAGGCATCTCATCCGTCATGGATATATTACCAAATTTTTGGCATGGGAAACAAGATTTACAAAAATCATCAGCGTCTCTAAAAAGAGTAGGCCACCAGAATCCACAGTCTAAGATTTTCCTAGCTGTTCTTTGAGGGCCAAAATGTCCTCCACTCTCAGATGAGTGGTAGGCCTCTAAGATGGACTGGAATTCTGATTGAGGCACACACCGTCTAATTACCTGGTCAGTACCACATCTCCATAAATATGGGTCATCCCATATATAATATTTAGACTCGCTTTTTAGCTTGTCTCTTTGATGCTTAGTAAAGTTTGGAGGAAAAGTGTGGCTAACTAGATAATTAGCTACAGGTGTGATGCGGGCAGAAATTGGTGAATTAAAAATTATTAGAATATATGCGTTGTAAGTATAGTTCTTAGCTCGCCAGAAATCCACCACTCAATTTAGAAAGGTGTCACAGAAAATTGAAATTTAAAATACTGAGAGTATAAATCCCAGGTCGTCTCCCAAGGAGTTGCAGGAAAGGGTGCTATTTTATTAATCAGATGTTTTCGAAAAGGTTTGAGTTGAGTAAACAGGAAATTAAATTGATGAAATTGAATAATGTAAATAAAAGCCTTGACTGGGAGTTGATTACATGGAAGCCCTATTCTTGATGGAACACTCTTAAGATTAATTGACAATTGAGAGTTATTTCGTTTAGTTATCCTTTACTAAGTAAGGGAAGGTAAAACAAGTTGGAATACTGTTCTATCCACAAGTCCCAATCCACTCTTTGGAGGATTGGTGTCAGGAATTAGAAAGCAAACTAACAATAACCCAATTACAATCTTTCTCTTAAATCTTCCAACTCAAGGGTTCCTTTCAATCAACTCCCCATCAAGTTAGGGAACTACTCACTCATTGTAAAGGTAAAATTCATAGCATATAAAAAAAGAATTAAAGAAAGACATTGTAAATAAAAATTAAAAATAGTCAATTAAAAATAAAAGTGATCCTTGTATTAAATAATCCTAAAAATATTCCAATGGTAAAATTAAACAAAGCAAAGAACATGGAAGAGTAAGCCAAGTAAAGAAAACGAACTAGAATGACGAGGTCTTGATGAGGTAATAACTCTTCTCAATATCCCAATGCAAAAAGCTAGAGAAACTAAAATCCTAAGAACTATCAATGTTGGTGCACGAAATTGTGATGTCCAGGCTCGAACAATCCCTGGAAATGGCTCCAAAGCTTGGTGCTCTGATCTTAATTCATAATTGTCACAACTTCGATACAACTAACCAGCAAGTGCACTAGGTCGTCCAAGTAATACCTTACATGAGTAAGGGTCGAATCCCACGGAGATTGTTGGTATGAAGCAAGCTATGGTCACCTTGTAAATCTCAGTCAGGCAGATATAAAGTGATAATGGTGTTTTCGAATATTATATAATAAAATAGGGATAGAGATACTTATGTAAATTATTGGTAGGAATTTCAGATAAGCGAATGGAGATGCTTTTCGTTCCTCTTGAACCTCTGCTTTCCTGCTACCTTCATCCAATCAGTCTTACTCCTTTCCATGGCTGGCTTTATGCAAGGGCATCACCGTTGTCAGTGGCTACATCCCCTCCTCTCAGTGAATAATATGCTCACGCACCCTGTCACGGCACGGCTATTCATCTGTCAGTTCTCGATCATGCTGGAATAGGATTCACCCTCCTTTTTCGTCTGTCACTAACGCCCAACAATCGCGAGTTTGAAGCTCGTCACAGTCATTCAATCATTGAATCCTACTCAGAATACCACAGACAAGGTTTAGACCTTCCGGATTCTCTTGAATGCCGCCATCATTCTAGCTTACGCCACGAAGATTCTGGTTAGGAGATCTAAGAGATACTCATTCTAGCTTAATTCATGTAGAACAGAAGTATTTGTCAGGCACGCGTTCATAGGGGAGAATGGTGATGAGCGTCACACATAATCATCACCTTCATCACGTTCTTGGGTGCGAATGGATATCTTAGAAGCGAAATAAGAAGAATTGAATAGAAAATAGTAGTACTTTGCATTAATCTTTGAGGAACAGCAGAGCTCCACACCTTAATCTATGGAGTGTAGAAACTCTACCGTTGAAAATACATAAGTGAAGGTCCAGGCATGGCCGTGTGGCCAGCCCCTATGGTCTAAGAACAATGCGTTCAAAGATCCTAAGATCCTAAACTGATCAAAAGATGCCTAATACAATAGTAAAAGGTCCTATTTATAATAAACTAGCTACTAGGGTTTACATGAGTAAGTAATTGATGCATAAATCCACTTCCGGGGCCCACTTGGTGTGTGTTTGGGCTGAGCTTGAGTGTTGCACGTGCAGAGGCCATTTGTGGAGTTGAACGCCAGTTTCTGTGCCAGTTTGGGCGTTCAACTCTGGTTTTGGATCCTTTTCTGGCGCTGGACGCCAGATTTGGGTAGAAGGCTGGCGTTGAACGCCAGTTTACGTCGTCAATTCTTGGCCAAAGTATGGACTATTATATATTGCTGGAAAGCCCTGGATGTCTACTTTTCAACGCAATTGGAATCGCGCCATTTCGAGGTCTGTAGCTCCAGAAAATCCACTTTAAGTGCAGGGAGGTCAGAATCCAACAGCATCAGCAGTCCTTTTTCAACCTCTGAATCTGATTTCTGCTCAAGTCCCTCAATTTCAGCTAGAAAATACCTGAAATCACAGAAAAACACACAAACTCATAGTAAAGTCCAGAAATGTGAATTTAACATAAAAACTAATGAAAACATCCCTAAAAGTAACTAGATCCTACTAAAAACATACTAAAAACAATGCCAAAAAGCGTATAAATTATCCGCTCATCACAACACCAAACTTAAATTGTTGCTTGTCCCCAAGCAACTGAAAATCAAATAGGATAAAAAGAAGAGAATATACTATAAATTCCAAACTATCAATGAAACATAGCTCCAATCATATGAGCGGGACTTATAGCTTTTTGCCTCTTGAATAGTTTTGGCATCTCACTTTATCCATTGAAGTTTAGAATGATTGGCATCTATAGGAACTTCAGATTTCGAATAGTGTTATTGACTCTCCTAGTTCAGTATGATGATTCTTGAACACAGCTTCTTTATGAGTCTTGGCCGTGGCCCTAAGCACTTTGTTTTCCAGTATTACCACCGGATACATAAATGCCACAGACACATAATTGGGTGAACCTTTTCAGATTGTGACTCAGCTTTGCTAAAGTCCCCAATTAGAGGTGTCCAGGGTTCTTAAGCACACTCTTTGTTTTTGCTTTGGACCTTGACTTTAACCGCTCAGTCTCAAGTTTTCACTTGACACCTACACGCCACAAGCACATGGTCAGGGACAGCTTGGTTTAGCCGCTTAGACCAGGATTTTATTCCTTTTAGGCCCTCCTATCCACTGATGCTCAAAGCCTTGGGATCCTTTTTATTTGCCCTTGCCTTTTGGTTTTAAGGGTTATTGGCTTTTTCTGCTTGCTTTTTCTTTTTCTTTCTATTTTTTTTCTATTCTTTTTTTTTTTCGCCCCTTTTTTTTTTCTGCAAGCTTTGTTCTTTGCTGCTTTTTCTTGCTTCAAGAATCATTTTTATGATTTTTCAGATTATCGAATAACATGTCTCCTAGTCATCATTCTTTCAAGAGCCAACATATTTAACATTCTTAAACAACAACTTCAAAAGGCATATGCACTGTTCAAGCATACATTCAGAAAACAAGAAGCATTGTCACCACATCAATATAATTAAACTAAGTTCAAGGATAAATTCGAAACTCATGTACTTCTTGTTCTTTTGAATTAAAACATTTTTCTTTTAAGAAAGGTGATGGATTCATAGGACATTCATATCTTTAAGACAGAGTTTACTAACTACTAATGATCATGTAATGAAGACACAAACATAGATAAGCACATAACATAGAAAACGAAAAACAGAAGAAATAAGAACAAGGAATGAATCCACCTTAGTGATGGTGGCGTTTCCTTCTTGAGGAACCAATGATATCCTTGAGCTCTTCTATGTCTCTTCCTTGTCTTTGTTGCTCCTCCCTCATTGCTTTTTGATCTTCTCTTATTTCATGGAGCATGATGGAGTGCTCTTGATGTTCCACCCTTAGTTGCTTCCAATAATTCTGTGGAAGAAAATGTATCCCCTGAGGTATCTCAGGGATCTCTTGATTTGCAGTCAAATGTTCTACCACTGAGCTATAGACCATTTATAGAAGCTTTTGTCTTCCCTTTCCTCTTTCTAGAGGTTTCTCTGGCCTTAGGTGCCATCAATGGTTATGGAAAAAAACAAAAAAGCTATGCTTTTACCACACCAAACTTAGAATGTTGCTCGCCCTCGAGCAAAAGAAGAAAGAATAGAAGAATAAGAAGAAGATATGGAGGAGATGGATGGGAGTGTGTATTCGGCCATATGGGTGGGATTGGGTGGGAGAGAGATGTTGAATTTTTGAAGGTAGTGGGTGTATGGATGTGAGTGGTAAATGGAAAAAAAAGAAGGGATGATCATGAATGGAAAGAGAGATGATGAGGTAGGTGGGGATCCTGTGGGGTCCACAGATCCTGAGATGATCCTGTAGGGTCCACAGATCCTGAGGTGTCAAGGCATTTACATCCCTGCACCAATTTAGGCATGTAAAATGCCCTTGCACACAACTCTGGGCGTTCAGCGCCAGGTTGGTGCCTATTTTGGGCGTTCAACGCCCCTTTGCTGCCATTTCTGGCGTTGAACGCCAGAACCATGCTTGTTCTGGGCGTTCAGCGCCAGGATGCTCCCATTCTGGGCGTTCAGCGCCAGAACTATGCTCTGTTCTGGCGTTTGAACGCCAGACAGATGCTCCTCCAGGGTGTGATTTTTCTTCTGCTGTTTTTGATTCCGTTTTCAATTTTTTTGTTTATTTTGTGACTCCACATGATCATGAACCTATAAAGACACATAACTAAGAAAAATATAGTTAGATAAATACACATTGGGTTGCCTCCCAACAAGCGCTTCTTTAATGTCAATAGCTTGACAGTGGGCTCTCATGGAGCCTCACAGATGTGCAGAGCTTTGTTGAGACTCTCCAACACCAAACTTAGAGTTTGGATATGGGAGTTCAACACCAAACTTAGAGTTTGGTTGTGGCCTCCCAACACCAAACTTAGAGTTTGACTGTGGGGGCTCTGGTTGACTCTGCTTTGAGAGAAGCTTTTCATGCTTCCTCTCCATGGTTGCAGAGGGAGATCCTTGAGTTTTGAATACAAGGGAGTTCTCATTCCATTGAAGGACTATTTCACCTCTGTCAACATCAATCACAGCTCTTGCTGTGGCCAGGAAAGGTCTTCTTAGGATGATGGATTCATCCTCTTCCTTTCCAGTATCCAGGACTATGAAATCAGTAGGTATGTAAAGGCCCTCAACCTTTACTAATACATCTTCTACTTGTCCATAAGCCTGTTTTCTTGAGCTGTCTGCCATCTCTAGTGAGATTTTAGCAGCTTGCACCCCATAGATTCCCAGTTTCTCTATTACAGAGAGGGGCATGAGGTTTATCCCTGAACCAAGGTCACACAGAGCCTTAAAGATCATGGTGCCTATGGTACAAGGGATTATGAACTTTCCAGGATCCTGTCTCTTCTGAGGCAATGTCAGTTGATCCAGATCACTTAGTTCATCAATGAACAAGGGAGGTTCAACTTCCCAAGTATCAATGCCAAACAATTTGGCATTCTGCTTCATGATTGCACCAAGAAACTTGGCAGTTTGCTCTTCAGTAACATCCTCATTCTCTTCAGAAGAGGAATACTCATCAGAGCTCATGAAGGGCATAAGGAGGTTCAATGGAATCTCTATGGTCTCTAGATGAGTCTCAGATTCCCTTGGTTCCTCAGAGGGAAGCTCCTTATTGACCACTGGACGTCCCAGGAGGTCTTCCTCCTTGGGATTCACGTCCTCTCCTCTCCTCACAGGTTCGGCCATGGCGCTTATGTCAATGGCCTTGCACTTTGGGTTCTCTTCTGTATTGCTTGGGAGAGTACTAGGAGGGATTTCAGTGATCCTTTTACTCAGCTGGCCCACTTGTGCTTCCAGATTTCTAATGGAAGACCTTGTTTCATTCATGAAACTTACAGTGGCCTTAGATAGATCAGAGACTAGATTTGCTAAATTAGAAGCATTTTGTTCAGAGTTCTCTGTCTGTTGCTGAGTTGATGATGGAAAAGGCTTGCTGTTGCTAAACCTGTTTCTTCCATCATTATTAAAGCCTTGTTGGGGCTTTTGATCCTTCCATGAGAAATTTGGATGATTTCTCCATGTTGAGTTATAGGTGTTTCCATAAGGTTCACCTAAGTAATTTACCTCTGCTATTGCAGGGTTCTCAGGATCATAGGCTTCTTCTTCAGAAGATGCCTCTTGAGTACTGTTGGATGCAGCTTGCATTCCATGCAGACTCTGAGAGATCATATTGACTTGCTGAGTCAATATTTTATTCTGAGCCAATATGGCATTCAGAGTATCAACCTCAAGAACTCCCTTCTTCATAGGCGTCCCATTACTCACAGGATTCCTTTCAGAAGTGTACATGAACTGGTTATTAGAAACCATGTCAATGAGTTCTTGAGCTTCTGCAGGCGTTTTCTTTAGGTGAATGGATCCACCTGCAGAAGTGTCCAGTGACATCTTTGATAGCTCAGATAAACCATCATAGAATATATCCAGGATGGTCCATTCTGAAAGCATGTCAGAAGGACACTTTTTGGTCAACTGTTTGTATCTTTCCCAAGCTTCATAGAGGGATTCACCTTCTTTCTGTCTGAAGGTTTGAACATCAGCTCTAAGCTTGCTCAGCTTTTGAGGAGGAAAGTACTTGGCTAAGAAAGCCGTGACCAGCTTATCCCAAGAGTTCAGGCTATCTTTGGGTTGAGAATCCAACCATAATCTAGCTCTGTCTCTTACAGCAAAGGGGAAAAGCATGAGCCTGTAGACTTCAGGATCTACTCCATTAGTCTTAACAGTATCACATATCTGCAAGAATTCAGTTAAGAACTGAAAAGGATCTTCAGATGGAAGTCCATGAAACTTGCAGTTCTGCTGCATCAGAGAAACTAATTGAGGTTTCAGCTCAAAGTTGTTTGCTCCAATAGCAGGAATGGAGATGCTTCTTCCATGTAAATTGGAATTAGGTGCAGTAAAGTCACCAAGCATCTTCCTTACATTATTATTATTTTCGGCTGCCATCTCCTCTGCCTATTAGAAAATTTCTGTAAGGTTATCTCTGGATTGTTGTATTTTAGCTTCTCTTAATTTTCTCTTCAGAGTCCTTTCAGGTTCTGGATCTGCTTCCACAAGAATGCTCTTATCTTTGCTCCTGCTCATATGACAAAGAAGAAGG
Source organism: Arachis ipaensis (assembly GCF_059453495.1). Taxonomy (NCBI): domain Eukaryota; kingdom Viridiplantae; phylum Streptophyta; class Magnoliopsida; order Fabales; family Fabaceae; genus Arachis; species Arachis ipaensis. The sequence goes on from NC_142443.1 coordinate 56,916,343, forward strand.
CACAGAAAAATAATAATAATAATGGAGATCCTTTATACCACAGTATAGGGATCCCTGTGTGAGTGGAAGAAGAGGGGGAGACACAGAATGTAATATAATGGAAGAAACACAACTGTGAGGATGGAAGAGAGGTGAGATGAGATGTTAGGATATGAATGAATAAATAGAATGAGATGGGGGAGAGATAATTTTCGAAAATTATTTTGAAAAAGAGTTAGTGATTTTTGAAAAATGGTTTTTTTTTGAAAAATGTTAGAAATTTTCGAAAATTTTTGAAATCAAAAATAAAAATAAAAATAATTAGTTAATTAAAAAGAAATTTTGAAAAAAAAAGGGAAGATATTTTCGAAAATTAGAGAGAGAGAGTTAGTTAGGTGGTTTTGAAAAAGTTAAGAAACAAACAAAAAGTTAGTTAGTTAGTTGAAACAAATTTTGAAAAGATAAGAAGTTAGGAGGTTAGAGAAGATATTTTGAAAAGATATTTTTGAAAAAGATAAGATAAGAAGATATTTTTGAAAAGATATGATAGAAATTAGTTTTTGAAAAAGATTTGAATTTTTAAAATCACAATTAATGACTTGATTCACAAGAAATCACAAGATATGATTCTAGAACTTAAAGTTTGAATCTTTCTTAACAAGCAAGTAACAAACTTGAAATTTTTGAATCAAAACATTAATTGATTATGTTATTTTCGAAAATTTGATATAAAAATAAGAAAAAGATTTTTGAAAAATATTTTTTGAAATTTTCGAAAATAACTAAGAATTTTGAAAAAGATTTGATTTTTGAAAAAGATTTTGAAAAAGATAAGATTTTCAAATTGAAATTTTGATTTGACTCATAAGAAACAACTTGATTTTAAAAATTTTTGAAAAAGTCAATCCAAATTTTCGAATTTGATGAGAGAAAAAGGGAAAGATAATTTTTTTGATTTTTGAAATTTTTATGAAAAACACGAAAAATATGCAATGCATGAAATTTTTAGATCAAAACAATGAATGCATGCAAGAATGCTATGAATGTCAAGATGAATACCAAGAACACTATGAATGTCATGATGAGCATCAAGAACATATTTTTGAAAAATTTTTAATGCAAAGAAAACATGCAAGACACCAAACTTAGAAATCTTTCATGTTTAGACTCTAAGAAACGAAAAATGCATATGAAAAACAATAAAAGACACAAAACAAAAAATCATCAAGATCAAACAAGAAGACTTACCAAGAATAACTTGAAGATCATGAAGAACACTATGAATGCATGAATTTTCGAAAAAATGCAAGATGCATATGCAATTGACACCAAACTTATAACATGACTCAAGACTCAAACAAGAACACAAAAATATTTTTGATTTTTATGATTTTCTAATTTTTTTGGATTTTTTTTTCAAAAATAATATGAAAAAGAAAAAATAAGGATTCCAAAATTTTTAATATGAATTCCAGGAATCTTACCATGTTAGTCTAAAACTTCAGTCCAGGAATTAGACATGGCTCACTAGCCAGCCAAGCTTTCAATGAAAGCTCCAGTCCAAAACACTAGACATGGCCAATGGCCAGCCAAGCTTTAGCCTTTAACACGAGAGTATATTGCTCTTTGATAACAAATTGCAAGCCTCAGTCCAAAAGAATTTAGACATGGCTTTACAGCCAGCCAGGCTTCACATGCTTCATGAAACACTAGAATTTATTCTTAAAAATTTTGAATAAATTTTTGAAAACATTTTTATTTTTTTCGAAAACAAGAGAAATTTTTTTGAAAATATTTTTGAAAGATTTTTGAAAAAGTTTTGAAAAATAAAATAATCAGAAAATTACCTAATCTGAGCAACAAGATGAACCGTCAGTTGTCCAAACTCAAACAATCCCCGGCAACGGCGCCAAAACCTTGGTGCTGTTGCCGGATCAAAAGGGAATCTGGCATTGATGTTACCGGACCAAAAGCTTGCCGAAGACTCAAACAATCCCCGGCAACGGCGCCAAAAACTTGGTGCACGAAATTGTGATGTCCAGGCTCGAACAATCCCTGGTAATGGCTCCAAAGCTTGGTGCTCTGATCTTAATTCATAATTGTCACAACTTCGATACAACTAACCAGCAAGTGCACTGGGTCGTCCAAGTAATACCTTACGTGAGTAAGGGTCGAATCCCACGGAGATTGTTGGTATGAAGCAAGCTATGGTCACCTTGTAAATCTCAGTCAGGCAGATATAAAGTGATAATGGTGTTTTCGAATATTATATAATAAAATAGGGATAGAGATACTTATGTAAATCATTGGTAGGAATTTCAGATAAGCGAATGGAGATGCTTTTCGTTCCTCTTGAACCTCTGCTTTCCTGCTACCTTCATCCAATCAGTCTTACTCCTTTCCATGCCTGGCTTTATGCAAGGGCATCACCGTTGTCAGTGGCTACATCCCCTCCTCTCAGTGAATAATATGCTCACGCACCCTGTCACGGCACGGCTATTCATCTGTCGGTTCTCGATCATGCTGGAATAGGATTCACCCTCCTTTTGCGTCTGTCACTAACGCCCAACAATCGCGAGTTTGAAGCTCGTCATAGTCATTCAATCATTGAATCCTACTCAGAATACCACAGACAAGGTTTAGACCTTCCGGATTCTCTTGAATGCCGCCATCATTCTAGCTTACGCCACGAAGATTCTAGTTAGGAGATCTAAGAGATACTCATTCTAGCTTAATTCATGTAGAACAGAAGTGTTTGTCAGGCACGCGTTCATAGGGGAGAATGGTGATGAGCGTCACACATAATCATCACCTTCATCACGTTCTTGGGTGCGAATGGATATCTTAGAAGCGAAATAAGAAGAATTGAATAGAAAATAGTAGTACTTTGCATTAATCTTTGAGGAACAGCAGAGCTCCACACCTTAATCTATGGAGTGTAGAAACTCTACCGTTGAAAATACATAAGTGAAGGTCCAGGCATGGCCATGTGGCCAGCCCCTATGGTCTAAGAACAATGCGTTCAAAGATCCTAAGATCCTAAACTGATCAAAAGATGCCTAATACAATAGTAAAAGGTCCTATTTATAATAAACTAGCTACTAGGGTTTACATGAGTAAGTAATTGATGCATAAATCCACTTCCGGGGCCCACTTGGTGTGTGTTTGGGCTGAGCTTGAGTGTTGCACGTGAAGAGGCCATTTGTGGAGTTGAACGCCAGTTTCTGTGCCAGTTTGGGCGTTCAACTCTGGTTTTGGATCCTTTTCTGGCGCTGGACGCCAGATTTGGGTAGAAGGCTGGCGTTGAACGCCAGTTTACGTCGTCAATTCTTGGCCAAAGTATAGACTATTATATATTGCTGGAAAGCCCTGGATGTCTACTTTCCAACGCAATTAGAATCGCGCCATTTCGAGGTCTGTAGCTCTAGAAAATCCACTTTAAGTGCAGGGAGGTCAGAATCCAACAGCATCAGCAGTCCTTTTTCAACCTCTGAATCTGATTTCTGCTCAAGTCCCTCAATTTCAGCCAGAAAATACCTGAAATCACAGAAAAACACACAAACTCATAGTAAAGTCCAGAAATGTGAATTTAACATAAAAACTAATGAAAACATCCCTAAAAGTAACTAGATCCTACTAAAAACATACTAAAAACAATGCCAAAAAGCGTATAAATTATCCGCTCATCAAATGTCTAGAGAGAAAAACCTAGGGGAGGAGTAAAACTAGATCTAAAAACTAAAAACTGTGTAGAATGAATGTTCTCCTCTTGGTTTCTGCATGTTCTCTGGCTCTAGTCTGCTGTTCTGGGCCGAAAACTGGGTCAAAATAGGGTCCAAAATCGCCCTCAGCGAATCCTGCAAATTATGCAGATCGCGCATGTCACGCGATTGCGTCATCCATGCAGACGCGTCATTCACGCTTGTCCTCGCCACGCGTTCACGTCATCCACGCCTCCGCGTCGCTCATGCTTTTCCAGTCCGCGCGGTCGCGTGAACCATACGGCCGCGTCACTGCGATTTCTCCTCTTTCGCATGGTCGCATGAGCCATCCGGCCGCGTCACTTCTCGCTGGTTATCTCCTCAATTTCTTATGTTCCTTCCATTTTTGCTAGCTTCCTTTCCAATCTCCAACTCATTCATGCCCTATAAAGCCTAAAACACTTAACACACAGATCACGGCATCGAATGGAATAAAGGAGAATTAAAATGCATAATTAAAAGTCTCTAGGAAGCAGTTTTCAATCATGTAATAATTTCAAGAAGGAAATATAAATGCATGCTAAATTAATGAATAAGTGGGTAAGGATCATGATAAAACCACACAATTAAACACAATATAAACCATAAAATAGTGGTTTATCAAGGTGCATACCATGGGACTACCTCAGATACTGCTTGCAGGTTATCAAATGGGAAATTATCAGCTATAGGAGTGGAGTCATGCTTAATGTGCTCAAGGCGACTCAAGTGGTCTGCCACTAGATTCTGGTTATCACTCCTATCCTTAATTTCTAAATCAAATTCTTGTAGTAGCAGTATCCAACGTATAAGCCTTGGTTTGGATTCCTTTTTAGCTAATCGATACTTTAGAGCTGCGTGGTCTGAGTATACAACTACTTTCGTACCAAGTAAATAGGCTCGAAATTTATCCAGAGCAAAAACAATAGCAAGAAGCTCTTTCTCAATAGTAGTATAATTAGACTGAGCGGCATCTAAAGTTTTAGATGCATAAGCAATTACAAAGGGGTCCTTACCTTCACGCTGAGCCAGTGCTGCACCTACTGCATGGTTGGAAGCATCGCACATTATTTCAAATGGCTGGCTCCAGTCTGGTCCTCTCACAATTGGAGCTTGAGTCAGGGCGGTCTTCAGCTTATCAAACATTTTTTTGCAATTCTCATGAACTCAAACTCAATATCTTTTTGCAGTAGTCTGGATAAGGGAAGAGCTACCTTACTGAAGTCCTTAATGAATCTCCTGTAAAAACCTGCATGGCCAAGAAACGAACGGACTTCCCTCATAGAGGAGGGATAAGGTAAACTAGAAATAACATCCACCTTTGCTGGATCTACAGAAATGCCAGTATTAGACAAAACATGTCCTAGTACAATCCCTTGTTTAACCATAAAGTGACATTTTTTAAAATTCAATACAAGGTTTGTACTGACACATCTATCTAACACTCTAGATAAACTATCCAAGCAAATATTGAAGGAATCACCATAAACACTAATGTCATCCATAAAAACCTCCATACAGTCCTCAATAAGATCAGAGAAATGACTCATCATGCACCTTTGGAAAGTAGCTGGTGCATTGCACAAGCCAAAGGGCATTCTCTTATAAGCATAAGTCCCAAAAGGACATGTAAAAGTAGTCTTTTCCTGATCTTTAGGAGCTATATGAATCTGGAAATAACCTGTGTAACCATCTAAGAAACAATAATGTGATTTTCCTGACAGGCGATCCAGCATTTGATCAATGAATGGAAGAGGATAGTGATCCTTACGAGTGGCCTGGTTTAGGTGTCTGTAGTCAATGCAGACTCTCCAGGCGTTCTGTACTCTGGTTGCCATGAGCTCTCCATGCTCATTCTTCACTGTAGTGACTCCAGATTTCTTGGGCACCACTTGTACTGGGCTCACCCATTCACTGCCTGAGATGGGGTAGATGATATCTGCCTCCAGTAGTCTGGTCACTTCCTTTTTGACAACCTCTAAGATAGTGGGGTTCAGTCTTCTCTGGGGTTGATGGACAGGCTTTGCTCCCTCTTCTAGAAATATTCTGTGCTCACAAACTTGAAGGTTGATGCCTACTATGTCTGCCAAACTCCAACCAATTGCCTTTTTGTGCCTCCTCATCACACTAAGTAGTTGCTCTTCTTGTTGGGAAGTGAGTTCCCTTGCAATGATAACTGGAAACTTCTACTTGTCTTCAAGGTAAGCATATTTGAGGTGTGGAGGGAGGGGTTTCAATTCTAACTTCTGCTCATGGTCAGGCTCTAGGTTGTCTGGAGCTGGTAACAACGGTAAAGCACTATCATTGTCCTCTGAGAATGTCCCCACACTTGGACCTTGTCCTATGTACTTCTCTTCAAATTCCTCCTGGTGAACTTCAGCCACGGTTTCATCTATGATGTCACACTGGATGATAGAATGATCCTCCGGAGGATGCTTCATAGCTCCATTCAGATTGAAGATTACTACTCGGCCATCTATTTCAAAAGAATATGTGCCTGAAAAAGCATCCAATTTGAACTTTGAGGTCTTTAGGAATGGTCTTCCGAGTAGGATTGATGATGGCTTCTCTGAGTCATTTTGGGGCATCTCCAGGATATAAAAATCAATGGGAAAGGAGATCCCCTTAATGCCCACTAATACATCTTCAGCAACTCCAGCCACTGTAATAATGCTTTTATCTGCTAACACAAAACGAGCTGTTGACCTCAACCTTTTTGAATATTTCAACCATTTTGGGATCAGGTTCCAGCTGCTTCCTGGGCTTCCTTGCATGTTATGGGAATGGAATGGGAATGGTGTTCTTCACAGCTTCAGCGTCCTCTGGTGCTTCTTCCTGTGATTGAGCTTCTTCTTCTTCAGCCATGTCCTGTATGTCCTCTTCCTCTTCAACATCTTCTACCTCCACCACTTCTTCAGCTGAAGTGTGTTCTGGTGGGTTTGGCTCCTCCTGATTCCTCTCCTGTAGTGTGGTTCCTGACCTTAGGGTGATGGCATTAATGCCACCCTTTGGATTGGGTAATGGTTGAGAGGAGATTCCACTGGAGCTCAAAGGCTGGTTATTGGAGTTATTCATTGATCTAATCTGTGAGATAAGAGCTTGCAAGGTAGAGTTCAGACCATTTAGAGTAGAATTGAGGTTATTTTCCATGGCCTGTTGTCTCTGATCAATAGATTGTAGTAACTCATCATTAGCAGATGAAGAAGGAAAAGTGATCTGAGAGGTCTGCTGTTGGTTATTCAGTGGTCCTTGGGATTGCCTCAGGTGAGGTGCTTTGTATGGCTGGTTCTGGTTCTGCTGCCTGTTGTTGTTATTATTCCACCTCTGATTCCCTGATTGTCTCTGCCTCCTCTGTTATTGTTGTCTGATGAGAGAACTTTTGCGTGGTCTAGAAATTTGCGGATAAATTCTCGTTGCAAGTATAGTTTCTAAACCTTCAAAAGTTACTCTCATACAAACGTTTTGGTTGTCACAAGTAACAAACCCCTTTAAAATTGATAACCGAGTATTTAAACCTCGGGTCGTCTTCTCAAGGAATTGCAGGGAGGTGTTCTTATTATTGGTTATGAGTCTTGTAAATTAGGGGTTTTGAAAGTAAGGAAGCAGTATGTTGAATGATAAGAAAAATAAATAATAATAATAAAATAAACTCTTGGCAAGGTATTAGAAATTGGAAGTCCAAACTTAGTTATCCTTATCAATAATAATGAAAGTTGAATCTTAATTCCACTTAGTCAACCTTTACTAAAGTAAAGGCAAGTTAAGGGATTAATTAGTTTGATCTTCGAATCCTATTTATTTCCTAAGAAAAGATTGGGATTATTGAAGTTCAATTCAATTGAAAAGATAACAATTATCAATTATGCTGTTGAATTGGATAACTCCTGAGTTACTGATTTCTTAACCAAAACCAAGAATGTAAAAAGCTAAATATAAATCACAAATCTGAAAATACCTCAATTGCATTAATAAAGAAAATCATAACATGAAAGCCATAAGCCAATTATTCAAAAGATAAATATCAATTAAAGTACTAAGGTGAATAAAAATGGAAACGAAATTAAACAGAAAAGAACATTAAACCTGGGATCGAGAGTCACTCCTAAAACTAAGAGAAGTCCTAAATCCTAATCCTAAGAGAGAGGAGAGAACCTCTCTCTCTAAAAAACTACATCTACTCCTAAAAATTGTGAATTATGAGAGCCTGTTTATGAATGGATGCAATCCCCGACTTTATAGCCTCTAATCTGTGTTTTCTGGGCCGCGAACTGGGTCGAAAATAGCCCGGAAATCACTGGAGAAGAATTCAAACACGCTGATTTCCGTCACTGCGACGCGGCCGTGTCGCCTAGCGTCAGAGCAACTATAGCATATTATATATCAAATCGAAGCCCCGGACGTTAGCTTTCCAACGCAACTGAAACCGCGTCGTTTGGACCTCTGTAGCTCAAGTTATGATTGTTTGAATGCGAAGAGGTCAAGCTGACAGCTTTGCAGTTTCTTCAACTTCTTGTATTTCTTCCACTTTTGCATGCTTCCTTTCCATCCTCTAAACCATTCCTGCCCTGTAACTCTGAAATCACTTAACACACATATCAAGGCATCTAATGGTAATAAGAGAGGATTAATAATAAGCAAATATAAGATCAAAGAAGCATGTTTTCAATCAAAACACATAATTAGGAAGGAAATATAAAACCATGCAAATAGTATGAATAAGTGGGTAAAGAGTTAATAAAAACCACTCAATTGAGTACAAGATAAACCATAAAATAGTGGTTTATCAACCTCCCCACACTTAAACACTAGCATGTCCTCATGCTAAGCTCAAGAGAAGCTATAAAGATGAAGAAGAATGGTATGAAATGCAACCTATGAATGCAACTACATGCTAAATGCTTTTACTTACTTAGTTAAGAGTAAATAAGTTCTCCAAGACAAATACAAACCAATTTCTACTAATTCAAATCATACAATAAAAAGCAAGTGAACTTGTAAGAAGACAGCTCATGAAAGCAGGGAACATAGAATTTAAGCGTTGAACCCCTCACTAGAAGTGTATATCACTCTAATCTCTCAAGTGTATAGGATAATTCACTCTAGTCTTCTCTAATCATGCTTTCTAAAACTTTGTTCTTCATCTAACCAATCAACAAAATTTAGTATACCAATGCAAACATCATGAGGTCTTTTCAAGGTTGTAATGGGGCTAAGGTAAGGGTAAGGATATATATATATATATATATATATATATATATATATATATATATATATATATATATATATATATATATATATATATATATATATATATATATATATAAGGCTAAGTGAGCTAACAAATTGAATCCTTGACTAGTCTAAGATCTCACCTAACATATACATACTTTATACAATTTTAAAATACTTTACCTAACTACCCAAATTTTTCCCACTTGTATTACATGCTCATGTATCAAACTTATTTTTGAATTTTGTCCCATGTGCATTGATTCTTTTTATTTTGCATTTGGGGTAATATATATTTTTTTTCATTTTTCTCTTTTTTTTTCTTTTTTTTTATTTTTTGTATCCCCTTATTTAATTACTTAATATATTTTTCTTCAATGCACATGGTAATTTAATTATTTTGATTTCACATGAGCATGCTTCCCAAATTTTCAAATGACTTATTCAATTTAATTCCCTACTTTTTCATATCATTCCATGTTCCCATAAAATTCCCCACACTTAAATTTTACACAATATCTATCTTAAGCTAACCAAGGATTCAACTTGAGATTCTTATTTTGTTTTTCTGCTTAAGGCTAGTAATGTGGTTATAAAACAGAAGGGATTTAAAAGCTCAAGGGGGCTAACAAGGGTGATGTAAAAGGTATGCTAATTTTGGGATAAGTGAGCTAAAATCAAACAATGGCCTCAATCATATTCAAGCATGTAAATACACTAAATATTGGACATATAGAATGGAACAAAGTAAAGATTACAATCATAGAGAAGGGAACAGACAGGAATAAAATATTTATGGTTAAATAATATAACCATATAAATAAGCTCAAATCTCACAGGTTTTGTGTTCTTTAGCTCAAAAACCATGTTCCAAATACAACTTCCAAACAAGTTTAACACAAAAATTTTCAATTTAAATTAGTGAAATTTTTCAAAAATAGGGTCCTAAAAAGAAATTTATTACTTTAACCAAGTAGTAACTAAATGCACAAAATCAAATAAATATGCAATCAAATATGCAAATGCAACAACTAACAAGGAAAATAAAATATTGGTGATGAGATAGAAGAGTAACTAACCCATGGAGATCGGTATCGACCTCCCCACACTTAAAGATTGCACCGTCCTCGGTGCATGCTGAAATGTGCAAGTGGATGGGTGGCTTCAACTGATGCTTTTCGCTATAGATTGTGCAGATTGACTTGCTTGTCTCCCCATGTAAGCGTCTTCTGGTTCTCTTCCTGGTGGCCATCCTGAAAGAAAAAGGGAAGAAAGGTAACCCAATAATAGAGATAAGAAAATAAATGAAGTATGGTTGGGTTAATGCCAAATGATAAGGGTCTCATTTACATGGAAGCTTCAACATGTACGTGAGAAAATAATATAAGCACATGGCATACCAGTGGTGCAAAATTTGCAACAATAGAGAAGAGAGTGGGGAAAGAGAGATAATATAAATTCATGTCAATGCAAGAGTAATACAAATATAAAAGATTGGCATTGATTTAAATAATATTACTCAATAAGAATGAAACAAGTCACTAAGCACCAAGAAAATACCAGAAAAGATGTAACAGTTGAATAAGAACATTTGAACACCAATAATAATTTTAAAAATATGCAAAGAATGAAAGTATGCAAATAAATTAAATAAAATAGAATGGAAGTGAGAGAAAATAAGAAAGCAAGAAGAAAGAAATAAGAAAAGATAAGAAAAATAAGGATTAGAGAAGAAAAGATAAGAAATTTGGCTGATCTGGATATTCTGTGCGCCGCTTGTGACGCGGACACGTGAGTGACGCAGTCGCGTGGTGCGCGATAAGGTCAGGTGACGCGGACGCGTGGGTCACGCGATCGCGTGGCCTGTTTTGTGCGATTGGCGCGAGCGCAGCCTTGCGGTCGCGCAACTCTCTGTTCGAAACTCTTTTTGCTAAAAATATGGGTGACGCAATTGCGTGGTTGGCGTGGTCGCGTGGGTGGCCATCTTTTGAAAACGACGCAAACGCGTGGGGCACGCGTTCGCGTGGGAGGGCTTGGGCTTCCAGCACGAGTCCAGCCCAACTCCAGCTCAACTTTCTGCCATGCACCCATTTACGTCGACTTCTCAGAGCCACATGGTCGCGTGGGTGACGCGATCGCGTGAGAAGCTATTTTTCCAAATGACGCGGCCGCGTCAGCGACGCGGTCGCGTGGATCAAATTGTGCCATTAGCGCGCCTCCAGCCACGCTTTCACGTGACTCTCTGTTCATCCTCATTTTCTTCCAAACGCACATACGACGTGGACGCGTCGCGTGCGAAAATCCTTTTTTTTTATCTGAAAAAAATGCAGAATGTAGTGTTAATATGAATGTGATTCAAAACTCCAGGTTCAATATAATAAAATAAAATAAAACTCGAAAACAAATAAAACTAAATAAAAATGAAAAATGAACGATCATACCATGGTGGGTTGTCTCCCACCTAGCACTTTTAGTTAAGGTCCTTAAGTTGGACGTTTGGTGAGCTCTTCTGTTATGGTGGCTTGTGCTTGAACTCATCCAGGAATCTCCACCAATGTTTGTATCTCCAGTCACCTCTGGGGTCCCAAACTAGGCTTGTAAAGCCCTTAAGAAGCTTCAAACAGATTATTAGGCTCCCGGGGTGACAAATGTCAGAGCAGATTCCAGGATCCCAAATCTTGCTTTTACACCCATCTCTGTTGGGATCTGTATTTTTCCAACTGGGTGATAGGTAATTTGAATTCTCACTGCAGCTACCAAACAGCTTCCTAGACCCATTCAGTTGAGCTTTACACCAACCTTTGCGTTTAAACTTAAAGCTTCCAACCATAATGAACCTTGCAGGACAATTCTTACCACTGACCATCTTCCTCTTACTCTTAATGCCACAAAGAGCTCTAAGTTGACCATCCGTCTCCAGTAGCCCATATTCAAGTGGAATTAGAAAGCTAAGGGATATGAATTTTACCCATTTGAATGTTGTGAAGGATGATGGCAACTTAGGGGGAGGTATTTTTAATGAAATTGCAAGCTCCACTCCCTTGTTCTCTTCTCTGATAATTACCACCTCTTTGCAAGCTTCTTCAATTTCAACCTCTTCCTCTTGGTAGCTTTCTTCCAATTCAATCTCCTCTTCATTGCTTTCCAAGGGCATGGAAGGTTGTGCTTCTTCTTCTTGAATCTCCATCTCTTGATCAACCTCTTCCAAGTCTTTAACTATGATATGCTTTGGAGGTTGTACACCCTCCTTAGCATCAATTTCAAACGTCTTGGAAGGGGGTTCTATGACTGGACCTTCCCATTGAGGTTTTGCATCTCCTAAGTTTTCAACCACTTCTTCTTCTTCAATAATTCTGGCTTCCTCTACTTGTTCCAGTACAAAGTCATGCTCCGTACTGTTCACTGGAGTTTCTAGTATCTCCTTCATTCTACGCTCTTTTATTGATTCTTCATATGTAGCCATGGGAGCACTTTGAGTGTCCGAGCATCGGGAACCTAATTGACTTATCGCTTGATTTAATTGATGAAGGGTTGCATGAAATTGATCCTTGAGACGATCCGTTGATTCTTGTTACACTCGGCTATCATAGGTAGGATCACAATGCTCTTGGATTGATGGATATGGATATGGCAAATATTGAGGTGGTGGTGGGATGGGGAGATCATTCTGTGATTGAAAAGAAAGTGCACTAGAGCTTGAGGGTTGATTGTTGAAGGTATTTGGTGGTCTGATTTGGGCGGCGAGAGCTTGTATAGTAGAGTTTAGATCGGTAAGTGTTCTCTCCATGGAGGTTTGGGGTGGATAGGAGGGTTCATTTGGCTCATAAGGTGGTTGGTATGGTGGATATGGGTTAGGGTCGTATGGAGGTGAATGGTGTAAAGGGGCTTGTGAGTAAACCTAGGCTACTAGTTTAGTATTTAAACAACTTTTAGAGACTTATTTTGTATCTCATGACATTTCAGATCAAAAACATTGTATTCTCTGACGGCATGAGTCTCTAAACTCCATTGTTGGGGGTGAGGAGCTCTGCTGTGTCTCGATGAATTAATGCAAGTATTTCTGTTTTCTATTCAAACACGCTTGTTCCTATCTAAGATGTTCATTCGCGCTTAACTGTGATGAAAGTGATGATCCGTGACACTCATCACCATTCTCAAACCATGAACCTGTGCCTGACAACCACCTCCGTTCTATATCTGATTGAATGAGTATCTCTTAGATTCCTTAATCAGAATCTCCGTGGTATAAGCTAGAACTGATGGCGGCATTCATGAGAATCCGGAAAGTCTAAACCTTGTCTGTGGTATTCCAAGTAGGATTCAATGATCGAATGACTGTGACGAGCTTCAAACTCGCGAGTGCTGGGCGTTAGTGACAGATGCAAAAGGATGAAGAATTCTATTCCAGTATGATCGAGAACCGACAGATGATTAGCCGTGCTGTGACAGAGCATGTGAGCATATTCTTCACTGAGAGGATGGGATGTAGCCATTGAAGGACGTGCGTGCGTGAATTAGAAGACAGAGGAAAGCAGAGATTTAGATGACAAAGCATCTCCAAAACTCTAACATATTCTCCATTACTACATAACAAGTAACCTTTAATCCATGCTCTTTTATTTGTTAGCAATTCAACTGATTAATATAAGTGACTTCCTGACTAAGATTTACAAGATAACCATAGATTGCTTCAAACCAACAATCTCTGTGGGATTCGACCCTTACTCACGTAAGGTATTACTTGGACGACCCAGTGCACTTGCTGGTTAGTGGTACGCGTTGTGAAAAGTGTGATTCACAATTCGTGCACCAACTTTTTGGCGCCATTGCCGGGGATTGTTCGTGTTTGAACAACTGACGGATTATTTTGTTGCTTAGATTAGGAAAATTTTTCTTTTCGGTTTAGAGTCTCTTATTATTGTTCTTGGTTAAAAATATCCTTCTTTAAAACAAGTGTTACATTTACTGCCCAATTGGCTAGAGCGTTAGTCTAAGCCCATGGCAGTTTGGTACACTCTTTTTAAAATCTTTTTCAAAAATAATATTTTCTCTATTAAATTTTGTGCCAAACTTTAAATTTGGTGTTTTCTTGTTGATTTCTCTGTGTTTTTCGAAAATTTTTGTTTGGTTTTCTAAAAATTTTAAGTTTGGTGTTCTTCCTTCGTGTTCTTGTGTTCTTGTGAATCTTCAAAGTGTTCTTGAGTTTTCCTTGTGTCTTGATCTTAAAATTTTTAAGTTTGGTGTTCCTTAGTGTTTTTCCCTTAAAAAAATTTTCGAAAACAAGGAGCATCAGATCTAAAAATTTTAAATCTTGTGCTATCTTATTGTTTTCTCTCTCCTCTTTAAATTCAAAAATATCTTTTCTCTCTGTTTTAAAAGCAAATTTTCGAAATCTATTTCTAAAATTCAGATTTTTATTTCAAAATTTAAAACCTTTTTCAAAACTTCCTAACCACTTTCTCTCTCCTCAATTTTTCGAAAATCTTCACCCACTTTTATTTATTTTTATTTTATTTTCGAAATAAATTAATAAATAAATAAATAAAAATATTTTCTCTATTTTACATCATCTCCCTTTCTCCATCATGGACCTAAGCGGAAATGAACAGTCCAGGAGGACTCTGGGGTCATATTCTAACCCCTCTACTGCTTCATATGGGAGTAGTATCTGCATACCCTCCATTGGAGTCAGTAGCTTTGAGTTGAATCCTTAGCTCATTATCATGGTGCAGCAAAGTTGCCAGTATTCCGGCCTTCCACAGGAAGAACCTACAGAGTTTCTGGCACAGTTTCTACAGATTGCTGACACAGTACATGATAAAGAAATAGATCAGGATGTCTACAGACTATTACTGTTTCCATTTGCTGTAAAAGATCAAGCTAAGAGGTGGTTGAATAACCAACCTAAGGCCAGTATAAGGACATGGAAACAGCTGACAGAAAAATTCCTGAATCAATACTTTCCCCCAAAATGGATGACACAGCTAAGGCTGGACATCCAAGGCTTTAAACAAGGAGATAATGAATCTCTTTATGATGCCTGGGAGAGATACAGAGAGATGCTACGAAAATGCCCCTCTGAAATGTTTTCAGAGTGGGTTCAGTTAGACATCTTCTACTATGGGCTTGCAGAAGGAGCTCAGATGTCTCTAGATTACTCAGCTGGTGGATCTATCCACATGAGAAAGACAATTGAAGAGGCTCAAGAGCTCATTGATACAGTTGCCAGGAATCAGCATCTGTACCTAAGCAGTGACCCTTCCATGAAAGAAGAGGTTAAAACAGCAACTGCTGAACTCAGTCCTGTAGAACAAGCTGCTGAATTCAATCAGCAATTGGATTTCCTAACAACGCAGTTAGCCGAATTTAAAGACAGGTTACAAGAGACAAGGATGGCTAATATACATATGGACGAACAGTTTAAGCAAACAAAGCAGCAGCTGTCAAGGCAAATAGCAGAAGAATGCCAAGTAGTTCAACTAAGAAGTGGGAAAACATTAAATACCCCACCTCAAGGCAGCAAAAGGCTAAGAAATGAGCAAACCACCCAAAATTCACCTGAGGACAGTAAGAGCCCAGGGAAAAGTAATTCTGGAACTAAAACGCCAGAAAATTGGTGGAAGGCTGGCGCTGAACGCCCAGATCATGCTCAGGACTGGCGTTCAACGCCAGAAACAAGGCAGGACTGGCGTTCAACGCCAGAAATGGGCAAGGATCTGGCGTTGAACGCCCAAAATGGGCAAGACTTGGCGCTGAACGCCCAAAATGGGCACAGTTCTGGCGTTCAGACGCCAGGAGCAGACAAGGAGCTGGCGTCCAGTGTCACTCCAGCTTCCAACTCTGGCACTCAATCGCCAGTGAGGGATCAAACACACACAAATGCTGATAACAACCCCTCTAAAAAGGCTTCTTCAACCACTTCTGTAGGCAATAAACCTGCAGCAACTAAGGTTGAAGAATATAAAGCCAAGATACCTTATCCTCAAAAACTCCAGAAAGAGGAGCAGGATAAGCAATTTGCTCGCTTTGTAGATTATCTCAGGACTCTTGAAATAAAGATTCCATTTGCAGAAGCACTTGAGCAAATACCTTCTTATGCCAAGTTCATGAAAGAGATCTTGAGTCATAAAAAGGATTGGAGAGAAACAGAAAGAGTTCTCCTCACTGAAGAATGCAGTGCAGTCATTCTGAAGAGCTTTCCTGAAAAGCTTAAAGACCCTGGGAGTTTTCTGATACCATGCATATTAGAAGGTAATTGCACCAAGACAGCTTTATGCGATCTTGGGGCAAGCATCAACCTAATACCTGCATCCACTATCAGGAAGCTTGGCTTAACTGAAGAAGTTAAACCAACCCGGATATGTCTTCAACTTGCTGATGGTTCCACTAAATACCCATCAGGCGTGATTGAAGACATGATTGTCAGAGTTGGGCCATTCGCCTTTCCCACTGACTTTGTTGTGCTGGAAATGGAGGAGCACAAGAGTGCTACTCTCATTCTAGGAAGACCCTTCCTAGCAACTGGACGATCCCTCACTGACGTCCAACAGGGGAAAATAACCCTGAGAGTCAATGATGATGAGTTCAAGTTGAACGCTGTCAAAGCCATGCAGCATCCAGACACATCAACAAACTGCATGAAAGTTGATCTTATTGACTCTTTGGTAGAAGAGATCAACATGGCTGAGTGTCTCGAATCAGAGTTGGAACATATCTTTAAGGATGTTCAACCTGATTTGGAGGACTCAGAGGACATGAAAGAGCCTCTGAAATTTCTTCTGGAAGAGGAAAAACCTCCTAAACCCGAGCTCAAGCCATTACCACCATCCTTGAAATATGCATATCTGGGAGAAGGTGATACTTATCCAGTGATCATAAGCTCTGCTTTAAATTCACAGGAAGAGGAAGCACTTATTCAAGTGCTAAGGACACACAAGACAGCTCTTGGGTGGTCCATAGGTGACCTTAAGGGCATAAGCCCAGCTAGATGCATGCACAAAATCCTATTGGAGGATAATGCCAAACCAGTGGTTCAACCACAGAGGCGGCTAAATCCAGCCATGAAAGAAGTAGTGCAGAAAGAGGTCACCAAATTACTGGAGGCTGGGATTATTTATCCTATTTCTGATAGCCCCTGGGTGAGCCCTATTCAAGTCGTCCCAAAAAAGGGAGGCATGACAGTGATTCATAATGAAAAAAATGAACTGGTTCCTACAAGAACAGTTACAGGGTGGCGCATGTGTATTGACTATAGAAGGCTCAATACAGCCACCAGAAAGGATCATTTTCCTTTACCATTCATAGACCAGATGCTAGAAAGACTAGCAGGTCATGATTATTACTGCTTTTTGGATGGCTACTCAGGCTATAACCAGATTGCAGTAGATCCCCAGGATCAAGAGAAAACAGCATTCACATGTCCATCCGGAGTGTTTGCTTATAGAAGGATGCCATTTGGGCTATGTAATGCGCCTGCAACCTTCCAGAGTTGTATGCTCTCTATTTTCTCTGATATGGTGGAAAAATTTCTGGAAGTTTTCATGGATGACTTCTCAGTATATGGAGACTCATTCAGCTCCTGTCTTGATCACCGGAAACTTGTTTTGAAAAGATGCCAAGAGACCAACCTAGTTTTAAACTGGGAAAAGTGTCACTTCATGGTGACTGAAGGAATTGTCCTTGGGCATAAAATCTCAAACAAGGGAATAGAGGTGGATCAAGCAAAAATAGAGGTAATTAAAAAATTACCACCACCTGCCAATGTTAAGGCAATCAGAAGCTTTCTGGGGCATGCAGGATTCTATAGGAGGTTTATAAAGGATTTTTCAAAAATTGCAAAACCTCTAAGCAATCTACTAGCTGCTGACACGCCATTTGTGTTTAACACAGAGTGCCTGCAGGCGTTTGAAATGCTGAAAGCTAAGCTGGTCACAGCACCAGTCATTTCTGCACTAGACTGGACGTTACCATTTGAGCTAATGTGTGATGCCAGTGATCATGCCATTGGTGCAGTATTGGGACAGAGGCATGACAAGCTTCTGCATGTCATTTATTATGTCAGTCGCGTTCTAAATGATGCACAGAAAAATTACACAACCACAGAAAAAGAATTACTTGCAGTGGTTTACGCCATTGACAAGTTCAGATCATACTTAGTAGGATCAAAAGTGATTGTGTATACTGACCATGCTGCTCTTAAATATCTACTCACAAAGCAAGATTCACAACCCAGGCTCATCAGATGGGTATTGCTTCTGCAAGAGTTTGATATAGAAATAAGAGACAGAAAAGGGACAGAGAACCAAGTGGCTGATCATCTGTCCCGGATAGAGCTAGTGGAAGGGACGTCCCTCCCCTTTCTTGAGATCTCTGAGACGTTTCCTGATGAGCATTTATTTGCCATTCAGGAAGCACCATGGTTTGCCGATATTGCAAACTATAAAGCTGCAAGGTTCATACCCAAGGAGTACAACAGGATACAAAAGAAGAAATTAATTACTAATGCAAAGTACTACTTGTGGGATGAACCCTATCTCTTTAAGAGATGTGCAGACGGTATAATTCGTAGGTGTGTGCCTAGAGAAGAAGCACAGAGGATCCTATGGCATTGCCATGGATCACAATATGGAGGCCATTTCGGAGGTGAGCGAACAGCCACCAAGGTCCTCCAATGTGGCTTCTATTGGCCCACACTGTATAAAGATTCCCGAGAGTTTGTACATAACTGTGACAGTTGCCAAAGAGCTGGTAATCTGCCTCATGGTTACGCCATGCCTCAACAAGGAATCTTGGAAATTGAGTTGTTTGACATATGGGGAATTGAATTCATGGGACCTTTCCCACCATCATACTCAAACATTTATATTCTGGTGGCAGTTGACTATGTATCAAAATGGGTTGAGGCTATTGCCACACCCACCAATGATACTAAAATAGTGCTCAAGTTCCTCCAGAAACATATCTTTAGCAGGTTTGGTGTCCCTAGAGTACTAATCAGTGATGGGGGCACTCACTTCTGCAATAAACAGCTTTACTCTGCCATGGTTCGGTATGGAATTCGCCACAAGGTGGCCACTCCATATCATCCACAAACCAACGGGCAAGCTGAAGTCTCTAATAGAGAATTAAAGAGAATCCTGGAACGGACAGTAAATACCCGTAGAAAGGATTGGGCACGGAGCTTGGATGATGCTTTGTGGGCTTACAGGACAGTATTCAAGACCCCTATAGGGACCTCTCCATACCAACTCGTGTATGGTAAGGCATGTCACCTGCACGTGGAACTGGAACATAAGGCCTACTGGGCAACCAGATTCCTAAACTTTGATGCCAAACTAGCAGGAGAAAAACGATTGATCCAGCTAAATGAGCTAGAGGAATTCAGATTCACAGCTTTCGAAAATGCCAAGCTTTATAAAGAAAAATAAAAAAAGTGGCATGACAGAAAGCTGTCATCCAGAATCTTTGAACCGGGACAGAAGGTTTTGTTGTTTAACTCTAGACTCAGGCTATTCCCCGGGAAACTGAAATCCCGGTGGAGGGGACCATACGTAATTACAAGTGTATCACCATATGGTTATGTGGAGCTTCAAGATATTGATTCTGATAAGAAGTTCATTGTCAATGGACAGAGAATCAAGCACTATCTTGAAGGCAACATTGAGCAAGAATGCTCAAGGCTGAAGCTAGATTAAAAGCTCAGCAAGGTCCAGCTAAGGACATTAAAGAAGCGCTTGTTGGGAGGCAACCCAACTTTTATTAGGTTCATGTTTTATTAGGTTCATGATCATGTGGAGTCACAAAATAAATATTAAAAATTGAAAATGGAATCAAAAACAGCAGAAGAAAAATCACACCCTGGAGGAAGCACCTGTCTGGCGTTCAACGCCAGAACAGAGCATGGTTCTGGCACTGAACGCCCAAAATGGGCAACATCCTGGCGCTGAACGCCCAGAACAAGCATGGTTCTGGCGTTCAACACCATAAATGGCTAGTAAATGGGCGTTGAACGCCCAAAATAGGCACCAACCTGGCGCTGAACGCCCAGAGTTGTGTGCAAGGGCATTTTGCATGCCTAAATTGGTGCAGGGATGTAAATGCCTTGACACCTCAAGATCTGTGGACCTCACAGGATCATTTCAAGATCTGTGGACCCCACGGGATCCCCACCTTCCCTCCTCATAATCCTAGTTTTTTTTTTCCACATCTTCTTCTTCATCTATTCCTTCTTCTTTTGCTCGAGGGCAAGCAACATTCTAAGTTTGGTGTGGTAAAACAATTATGTGAAGGATCAATAGCTCAGTGGTAGAACATGTGGCTGTAAATCAAGAGATCCCTGAGATACCTCAGGGGATGCACTTCCCTCCACATAATTATTGGAAGCAACTGAGGATAGAAATACCAAAAATCACTAGGAATCAAGCCACAAAGGCAAGGAAGAGACATAAAAGAGCTCAAGAACATCATTGGTTCCTCAAGAAGGAAATGCCATCATCACTAAGGTGAACTCGTTCCTTGTTCTTACTTTCTCTGTTTTTCGTTTTCTCTATGTTAAGTGCTTATCTATGTTTGTGTCTTCATTACATGATCATTAGTAGTAATTAGTATCTATTTTGATTTTATCTCTAATTAAGTTATAGTCTATTTTTCTCATCATCAGCAAACATGAATAAAATAGTAGATCTTTTGAATAAGAGTCAATAAAATTTCGAGTTTTTAATAAGAAAAATTCTAATTAGTAACATGTGGTGGCAATGCTTTCTGTCTTCTGAATGAATGCTTGAACAGTGCATATGTCTTTTGAATTTGTTGTTTAAGACTGTTAAATATGTTGGCTCTTGAAAGAATGATGAACATGAGACATGTTATTGATAATCTGAAAAATCATAAAAATGATTCTTGAAGCAAGAAAAAGCAGCAAAGAACAAAGCTTGCAGAAAAAAAAATATATATATATATATAATAAAATAGGCGAAAGAAAAAAATAGAAAGAAAAAGAAAAAGCAAGCAGAAAAAGCCAAAAGCTCTTAAAACCAAGAGGCAAGAGAAAAAAGCCAATAACCCTTAAAACCAAAAGGCAAGGGAAAATAAAAAGGATCCCAAGGCTTTGAACATCAGTGGATAGGAGGGCCTAAAGAAATAAAATCCTGGTCTAAGCGGCTAAACCAAGCTGTCCCTAACCATGTGCTTGTGGCGTGAAGGTGTCAAGTGAAAACTTGAGACTGAGCGGTTAAAGTCAAGGTCCAAAGCAAAAAGAAGAGTGTGCTTAAGAACCCTGGACACCTCTAATTGGGGGCTTTAGCAAAGCTAAGCCACAATCTGAAAAGGTTCACCCAATTATGTGTCTGTGGCATTTATGTATCCGGTGGTAATACTAGAAAACAAAGTGCTTAGGGCCACGGCCAAGACTCATAAAATAGCTGTGTTCAAGAATCATCACACTGAAATAGGAGAATCAATAACACTATCTGAATTCTAAGTTCCTATAGATGCCAATCACTCTGAGCTTCAATGGATAAAGTGAGATGCCAAAACTGTTCAGAAGCAAAAAGCTACTAGTCCCGCTCATCTAATTAGAATCTGAGCTTCACTCAAAAACTCTGAGATATTATTGCTTCTCAACCTATTAGTCTTCTATTTTATTTGTCTAGTTGCTTGAGGACAAGCAACAGTTTAAGTTTGGTGTTGTGATGAGCGGATATTTTATACGCTTTTTGGGGTTAATTTCATATAGTTCTGAGTATGTTTTAGTTAGTTTTTAGTCTATTTTCATTAGTTTTTAGGAAAAATACATATTTCTGGACTTTACTATGAGTTGTGTGTTTTTCTGTAATTTCAGGTATTTTTTTGGCTGAAATTGAAGGAGCTGAGCAAAAATCTGATTCAGGCTGAAAAAGGACTGCTGATGCTGTTGGATTCTGACCTCCCTGCACTCAAAGTGGATTTTCTGGAGCTACAGAACTCGACATGGCATGCTTCCAATTGCGTTGGAAAGTAGACATCCAGGGCTTTCCAGCAATATATAATAGTCCATACTTTGCACAAGGATAGACGACGTAAACTGGCGTTCAACGCCAGTTCTCTGCCCAATTCTGGCGTCCAGCGCCAGAAAAGGATCAAAAGCTGGAGTTGAACGCCCAAACTGGCACAAAAACTGGCGTTCAACTCCACAAATGGCCTCTGCACGTGGATTGCTTAAATCTCAGCCCCAGAACACACCAAGTGGGCCCCAGAAGTGGATCTCTGCATCATCCATCATGGTTTACTCATTTGTTGTAAACCTAGGCTACTAGTTTAGTATTTAAACAACTTTTAGAGACTTATTTTGTATCTCATGACATTTCAGATCAAAAACATTGTATTTTCTGACGGCATGAGTCTCTAAACTCCATTGTTGGGGGTGAGGAGCTCTGTTGTGTCTCGATGTATTAATGCAAGTATTTCTGTTTTCTATTCAAACACGCTTGTTCCTATCTAAGATGTTCATTCGCGCTTAACTGTGATGAAGGTGATGATCCGTGACACTCATCACCATTCTCAAACAATGAACGTGTGCCTGACAACCACCTCCGTTCTATATCTGATTGAATGAGTATCTCTTAGATTCCTTAATCAGAATCTCCATGGTATAAGCTAGAACTGATGGCGGCATTCATGAGAATCCGGAAAGTCTAAACCTTGTCTGTGGTATTCCAAGTAGGATTCAATGATCAAATGACTGTGACGAGCTTCAAACTCGCGAGTGCTGGGCGTTAGTGACAGACGCAAAAGGATGAAGAATTCTATTCCAGTATGATCGAGAACCGACAGATGATTAGCCGTGCTGTGACAGAGCATGTGAGCATATTCTTCACTGAGAGGATGGGATGTAGCCATTGACGACGGTGACCCCCTACATATAGCTTGCCATAGAAGGACGTGCGTGCGTGAATTAGAAGACAGAGGAAAACAGAGATTCAGATGACAAAGCATCTCCAAAACTCCAACTTATTCTCCATTACTACATAACAAGTAACCTTTAATCCATGCTCTTTTATTTGTTAGCAATTCAACTGATTAATATAAGTGACTTCCTGACTAAGATTTACAAGATAACCATAGATTGCTTCAAACCAACAATCTCTGTGGGATTCGACCCTTACTCACGTAAGGTATTACTTGGACGACCCAGTGCACTTGCTGGTTAGTGGTACGCGTTGTGAAAAGTGTGATTCACAATTCGTGCACCAATAACAAAGCTACGACTTCTAAGTGCTTTGTTTTCAAGTATTACCACTTGATACATAAGCACCACAAGTATTTAATTAGAGGACTTCATTAAGCTCATTTGTTTCTTTTCTTGACTATCTAATCATTGATGCTCAGAGCCTTGAGCTTTGAGGGAGTGCTTTTTGCACTTGGGCCTAGCCTTGACTTCTAGGTGTTTTGTTTTCAAGCTTTTTGCTTGATACATAAACACCACAAGTACTTAACAAATTAATTGTCATTGGTACTCAGAGCCTTTAGCTTTCTCATTCTTTCCCTTTTTCTTTTCTTGCCTTAATTGTAATTGCTTCTTCAAGGTTTTCATGATTTCAAAAAATTTCACAAAATGTCCTAGATGAAAACTTCAATTAAATAAAATCCAATGCAATTGAGCAACAATTAATCATACTAGCTTTCCAATGATAGCACGGAAACTTGTCTCTCAACAATTTTCCTTCGGCAAGTATACCGAATTATCGTCAAGTAAAAACTCACAATAGAGTGAGGTCGAATCCCACATGAATTGATTGGTCAAGCAACTTTAATTAGAGGAATGTTCTAGTTGAGCGAAGCAGAATTTGGTTTGAGAGTTGCAGGAAATTAAATGGCGGGAAAGTAATAAGCAAAAAATGTAAATGCTGGAAGTAAAGAGCTGAAAGTAAATTGCAGAATTGTAAAATGGGAATGGGGAAGATGCTCATAAAAGTAAATTGTAGAAATTAAAGAGAATGGGTAAGATCAGAAATGGGGATTCATTGGGCTTAGGAGATGTTGCATTCTCCGGATCAAGTTCATTTTCATCTCTTCCTCAATCAATGCATTCATTGATCTCCTTGGCAATCTTAAGTGATCAAATTCCAATTCCTTGGTAATTCAATCTCTCAAATCTTGATCAATAGCCAATTTCTTGGTCAATTGCTCATGAGAAGAGATGAAGTATGGTCCCTGATTATACGACATGCATTCCCAAATCAAGTGTTGGTAGGATTATAGTCACCATACCCAACCAAACCCACTTTGGTCCAACATGAGAAAGCATTTCTAGCATGATCTCTTCATTCCTCTTCCAAGGTTCAGAAGAGATCCAAGTATGAATAGCTTCTTTTCCAAGATAACTACCCAATTGGATGAAGATTGAAAGCTTTCTAGTAAAATCAAGAGAAAAGATAGAAGAAGAGTAATGAAAATTAGTATTGATCCATCAAATTACAACAGAGCTCCCTAACCCAATGAAAGGGGTTTAGTTGTTCATAGCTCTGGAAATGGAAAACAAAGATGAAAAATACATTATGAAAAGTAAACTAGAAGTGCAGAGAAAGTAAAATATTACAGAGAATAGTTCTCAAAATTCCTCACTCCCCGAAGCTACTTTCTAATTAAAAACTACCCCTAAATATATTACTCTTCTGATCTTCTAGTTGATTCTTCAAGTCTTGGATATGGGCCTTTGGATCTTGAGTTTGAAGCAGTTATCTTCCGTAGTGGGCTTAGCTTTACTTGCAGAGAGAAAGTGTGAAGTAGGTGACAAACCCATATTTCATGAGTTATTTTGTGCTTAGTTTGAGTGATTTATTCAATCCTTCACCCACTTATTCATATTAATTGCATGGTTTTACTTTCCCTTCCTTATTATGTGATGTATGTGAAAAACATGTTTCCTAAGCTTTAAAATTAATTATTTTAATTACCTTTATTTCCATTCGATGCCGTGATTAGTGTGTTGAGTAGTTTCAGATTTTCTAAGGCAGAATGACTTAAAGGATGGAAAAGGAAACGTACAAAAATGGAAGAGAAGTGCGAAACAGAGTTCCTGAAGGAACTGGCATCCACGCGATTGCATGACTGACACGATCGCGTGCCAGAAGCAAAGAAGCAGCGACGTGGCCGCATGACTGACGCGACCACGCGCCTTAAGCAGAACGTATATGATGCGGACGCGTGACTGACGCGACCGCATGGCAAGGAAATGCTCCGAATGACGCGACCGCGTGACCCACACGGACGCGTGACAGAGGCCACGTACCAGAATTCACATAATACGCCCCCAGCGATTTCTGAAGCCCTTTTGGCCCAGATCCAAGTACAGAACACACAGATTAGAGGCTATAAAGTGTAGGAATGCATCCATTCAAAGGGAGATCGCCAATTTTCACTTTCCATGACCTAGATTTAGTTTGAGAGTGGTTCTCTCCTCTCTCTCTTAGGATTAGGATTTAGGACTTCTCTTAGTTTTTAAGAGTAACTCTCGATCCAGGTTTAGTATTTACTTTAATTTATGTTTCTATGCTACTTTCACTTTAATGCTTTTATTCGTATCTATAAATGTTGCCAATTTGGCTTATGAACCCTTTCCATGTTATGATTTGAATTAATGATTATTTGAGGTATTTTAGTTAGTGATTGCTTTCTCTTTAATTTGTGTTACCATTGCTTTCCATCTAAGGACATTTTTATTCCAGCAATCTTACTTTTTCCCCTTTTGGTCTTGGTTAAGAAATCAGTAACTCAACATTATCAAACTCAAACATAACTGATAATCGCTATCTTGCTAATTGAACTGAACTTTAATAATCCCAACTTTTTCTTAGGAATTAAATAGGATTCGAAGGTCAAACTAATTAGTCTCTTGACTTTCCTTTGCTTTAGTAAAGGTTAACTAAGTGGAATTTAGATTCAACTTTCATTATTGTTGAGAGAGATAATTAAGTTGGACTTCCAATTTCTCTTACCTTGCCAAAAGTTTGCTTTACAGTTTTATTTATTTTAATTGCCATTTACTTTACTTGTCATTTAAATCACTAGCTTCTCACCCTCTAAACCCTGATTATAACCTTTATAGCCAATAATAAGAACATACTTCCTTGCAATTCCTTGAGAAGACGACCCGAGGTTTGAATACTTGGTTTAGTAACTATACTTACAACGAGTATTCGTTATAACTTCTAAACCATCAATCTTTAGTTCTTTCAAAATGGCGCTGTT
Organism: Arachis ipaensis; assembly: GCF_059453495.1. NCBI lineage: Eukaryota > Viridiplantae > Streptophyta > Magnoliopsida > Fabales > Fabaceae > Arachis > Arachis ipaensis. Next base: position 56,942,517 of record NC_142443.1, read on the forward strand.
CAGAAGCTTTACATGCCTAGTTTGGGATCCCGGAGGCTATTGGCATTCCAAGCACTGGTGGAGATTTTTGGACGAATTTAAACATAAGCCGCCATAACAGGAAGCTCCTCCAATGTCCAACTTAAGGAATTTAACTAAAAGTGCTAGGTGGGAGACAACCCACCATGGTATGGTCACTTCTTTTTCAGTTTATTTCTTGTTAATTGTTTTAGTTTTTATTTCCTTTTCATTTTACTTTATTGAACCTTGAATCATGCATAGCACTCATATTAATCATTGCATTCTGCATTTATCATACATATAAAAAAAGGGGTGCACGACGCGACCGCATGCCCCATGCGATCGCGTCATATTGCGAAAACACTATCCACGCGACTGCGTCACCCACGCGGCCGCATGCCCTGGAGATCGGCGTAAAGATCCAACGTACAGAAAGTTAGGCTGGAATCGTCCGGCCCTTGTGCATTTTGCACAAATTAGCCCACGCGATCGCATGCCCAATGCGATCGCGTCACATGCATAAAACCAATCCCACGCGACCGCGTGAGCGACGCGATCGCGTCGCATGGATTGCACAACACCCTAGGAGGAGACAGAGAGTTGCGCTGAAACGACGCTGGAGTCGTGCGTCTAGCACAAATTCCAGCGACGCGATCGCGCGACCCACGCGATCGCGTCACCCCCTCTTCTACCCCTCCCATGCGATCGTGCGACACACGCGATCGCGTCACCTCCGTTTTCACCCCCACCACGCGACCGCGTGCCCCACGCGGCCGCGTGGATTTCAAAGTATAACTCCCCCTAGCCACGCGAACCCTATTCGTTGCGCAGCTCCCCAACCCTTTTTCCCCCCTCTCCTCCTCCAAGCACCAACCACCACCAAGCCAACTCCACGCCACCACCTGGAAGCCGCCAACCACCCAGACGCCACCGCCACCTACCCCCCTCCCTCCTTTTCCCTTCTTTCTTCTTCTTTCTTTTTCCTCCATCCTCCTCCGCCACTGTTTCCCCCCGCACCACCACACGACGCCGCCACCGTCCAACCGCACCCCCTTCAACCAGCAACACAACCCCTTTCCCCCATCCCTTCCCATAACCCCATCACTCCCTCCTTGTGATGACATGTCACCATGTCATGTTTTTCTATGCTTTTTCATTTGTTTTCAAAAGGTTTTATGCACTTTCTTAAGCCATAAGCAAGCCAATTGGGTAGATTTTCATGATTCCTTTGATTTAATCAACCATGTATGAATTAATGCAATTTCATGAGGTTTTATGCTATAATTGTCACATATTATGAAAGAATGAATATCTCATGATTTTGAGCATAGCTTTGATGTGTTTGGTTGATTAATGATAGGTGAAGAAAGCTTGGAGAAAGGTTGAAGCAAGAAGGATTGGCTAGGAGGAAGAGAGGACAATGGAACAAGTGAAAATGAACCAGGAAGCAAAAAGTTGGACCAAAAGTTAGCCTCAAACTTTTGCATAAACTTTTAGGTGAAAAGTTAGCCCCAACGTTAGCCCCTAACTTTTGGACTAACGTTGGCACATGAAAGTTACTCCCTGGGCACCAAAAGTTTGCGCCAACGTTAGCCCCTAACTTTGTGGCTAACGTTGGCATGAGAAAAACACCCCCTGGCCACCAAAAGTTTGCGCCAACGTTAGCCCATAACTTTGTGGCTAACGTTGTCATGAGAAAAACACACCCTGGAAGAGAAAAAGTTTGCGCCAACGTTAGCCTCTAACTTTTTGGCTAACGTTGGCGCCACAAGGCATACAAGGGGTATACTTCCAACAAGAATAACTTGAGCTACAGAGCTCCAAATGAGGTGATTCAAAAAGCAATGGAAAGTAGGAATCAAGAGCTTTCCAGGCATATATGGCACTGCATGATGGACACTAAAATTGAGGGAGAAAACTGCCCCGAAATGTGCATAAAGGAATATGGTGGCAACTTGCAGTGAGGCCAACTGACCTCTGCACCTTCGACGGAGTATAACTCGAGCTGTGGAACTCCAAATGATGCGCTTCCAACGGCATTGGAAAGTAGACATTCAGGGCTTTCCAACAACGTATAATAGTATGGGGTGAACAATGTGTTTGAGTCTCCAAAATCTGGCGTTTTCGCCCACGTTGGAGGCAAACGTCGCCTCAAACGCTGCACACCAAAGCCAGCGACCTTGTCCTCTTCAAGGGGGCATAACTTGAGTTGTAGATGTCCAATTGAGGTGATTCAAATTGGGTTAGAAAGCTGACATTCAGAGCTTTCCAACCATATATAATAGTCTATAGTTGGCATGAAATTGGCAATGTTGACAAGAGGACAAAGTAGCACCCCACACATGCACACAAGGGGGCCAACGTTGGAGCAAAAGTTTGACCCCTAACTTTTGTCCCAACGTTGGTATCAGCAAGGAAGGGTGCTGATGTGAAAAGTTGGAGCAAAAGTTAGACCCTAACTTTTACTCCAACTTTTACTCAAGCTTTCATGATTCCAACCCGGTTCAATTCGGTTCTTCTCCAAACTCCAAGAGCAATCAACCAAGGCCTCTATCAACCCAATTCCATCAAGAGCAAGGGCCCAATTGTCATCACTCAAAGGCACAAGAGATAGATAAAAATAGGAATTTCATTTAATTGTAATTTGTTTTGAATTTCATTTTCATTTTGTAAAAATGCCTATATAAGGCATCATTCTCATTTTAGAAAGTAAGCCCGAATAGAGAGAATAGGAGGCGAGCTCCACTAGGGAGCATTAGGAATACAGAACTCTCTCTCTTAGTTTTCATTTTTGTTTTGAATCTTGGGTTGAGAATTGAAGAAATTCAGTTTGAATCTCACCTTGAGAATTCTCTCTGTTTACTTGTCTACATAATTTCAGTGAATTGTGATTTGAATCAAAACTCTCTTTACTGCTTTCTTCTCTATTTTCTTCTGCAATTATTCTCTGTTGGATCAAGGAAGGAATTGAGATCTAGACTTGGTCTCTAGTCTCATCCAACCCCTGAGATCCTCAACCTCTCATTTAGATTTTGCAATTGAGCCAAGTTGCTCTCTGTTTTGATTTTAAAGTGATTTTCCAAATCTGTTGAACCTGCTGCATCTTTCACTTCTCTGTTTGATTTTTATTTACACTTCCGTGTTTGATTTCATGAATCCCAGTACCTAATTTCCTTTATTCTTCTTGCAATTTAACTTTCCAATTGTTCTAAGCTTTGAGTTACTGCTTTCATTTAATTTCCCTGCACCCAGTCCCCTTTACTTTCATGCAATTTATATTTCTTGCAATTTAAGTTTCAGCTATTTTACTTTCTTGCTCTTTAAGTTACTTGCAATTTTACTTTCTGCACTTTATAATTCCTGCAAGTTTACATTCTGTTGGCTTCAATTGTCACTCAAATCATTCAATGTTAGCTTGACTAAACTAATCACCCACTAAAGTTGCTTGATCCATCAATCCCTGTGGGATCGACCTCACTCACGTGAGTTTTATTACTTGATGCGACCCGGTGCACTTGCCGGTTAGATTTGGGTGTTTTGGAGAAATTCGTTTCTCCGCTAAAATATCCCATCAAGTTTTTGGCGCCGTTGCCGGGGATTGATTAGATCAACAATGATTAAGTGGGTGAGAAGTCTAGATCAAGCATTTTCTTTATTTTTGTTCTCTGTTCTAAGCTGAAACCAAGGTGTTTGTGTTTTTGCCTCACTAAGAAATTCTCATCTCTGATATGAGTAATTTCAATTTTCATTGATGTTTGTAAAATACAAATGGAGTTCAACTCATCATTTGGTCAAACAAAATTTTATGGGATATCACCCACCATCACCAATCTCTAATGGTGGCAGGGAATATCACCAAGAAAATACCAATTCTGGGCTCTCCAATTCATGGAGCCATGCTTCAGAACCACAAGATGAGAAAGAAAATCATATGGGATATTTCTCTCCACCACAAAATGATGCAAGTCATGACTCTAATAGTGGCTGGGAAGGGAATTCTAGTGCTCCATATGATATTCATCCGAAGATATCATCACTTGACCACGCTTCAACAGAAAGCCTCTGTCAAAACTCACCACCCACACAAACTTCCATGAACCAAAGCCTCTCAAAGATTGAGTCCATGATCAAAAGATTTGCGGAGGAGGAAGAGAAATACCATAAAGAACTAGAAAACTCCCTTAAAAACATGGAAGTGATGGCAGGCCAATTGTTGAATGCAAGGAAGGAGAAAATGGAAAAACAAGAATGCAAGGTCCCTGTGTCAAGTGAAATTGCAAAAAAAGAAGAGGTGGTGAAAGTAGTGGAACCTGAAACTGCTCTTGAGGTGATAAAGGAACATGAACATTCACAACCCTTACAAACTTCCCTTGAATCTGTGATCGAAAAATATGAAGAGAAGATGAAGAAATGTTGGGAAGATCAACAAACCTCCTCCATGATAGAGCTATTAAAACAAATGTTGAGTGTAAAAGAGGAAGTGGAGGAGCAAGAAAGTGAGGAAGTCATTCCAGAAAATTTACACTCAAGTGAGAAAGAGTTCATGGAACCACCGATTCAAAAGGCTCTGGATGAATACAAAACTCCAATAATCACACAGCAACCAAGACATGGATTCAAAGAAGTGAAGGCAACTAACAAGAGCACCAATCCTATCCCTAATCCAGCAAGCAAGATCAATCAAGCCATTTGCAAAAGAAAGCTTGCTGAGGAAAAGCCAAGGCAAGGGACAGTAGCTGAAACTTCTCCTCCTTTGAAGTCATTTCTCTTAACAAATTGGAAGAAGAGGAAGAAAGTAAAGAATAGGTAGACAGTAGGTACATTTCTTTTCCTTGCTTTGTTTAAATTTCAATAAATTGGCATATGGTTACATTCTAAGTTTGGTGTTGCCATGCAACAAACTGTTTTCCATCTTCATGGATGATTGCATCAATTTTACATGAAAGTGACACACCAAGATTCTAAGTTTGGTGTGCCACCTATTTTTCTATGCAAATCAATCCAGCAACATCACTTTTCTACATAACCATATTGCCTTTTACAGTGTTATTTTTCTTCTTAGTTGGATAATTTTTGTTTTTCCTTTGTTTCATTTATTTACTTGTTTTTAATGCTTTCCTTCATTAACTGCTTTTGTTAATACATCACCAAGACATCCTTATTCATAACAGACTCTTCATTTGGTGATTGTATTTAACATATAACAGTTTCTTTTGTTTAGTTTTAGTTCAAATAAATTGACATAGGATTGCATTCTAAGTTTGGTGTTGCTATGCAACAAAATTTGCTTCCAATCCTTGCAAGATACTTGCATCAATTCCAAGTGAAAGTGTCACACTAAGTTTGGTGTGCCACTTATTCTTTATGCAAAGTATTATGCTCACCTTCTTAAGTTTGCAATCACAATGTCTCTGTCTCTTATGCCTTGATTATTATCTTTAATTTTGCTTGCTTAGAACACATGTACTACTAGCTTTTCATTGTGTAAGACATTCATGATCCATCTTAGCCCCTAGCCATTGTTCTAATTGTTGCTTGAGGATGAGCAAGCAGTCTGAGTTTGGCAAGGGAAGGAGGAAGAATAGAGGAAAAAGGACAACAATAATGAAGATGAACTACAAGGTTATAAAGTTCCTTTTCTCCTCATTTGTTTCCAGCGCTTAAAATGCATGATTGTCTTCATCTTTTCTGTTTACATGTGTGTATGAATAAAGCATAGCTTGAATATTGATTTATAACATGTTGCCATGCCATTGTGATTACCAACTTGAGTTTTGTGAATTCAAAAGCAGTAAAGCATCATGATCATAAACAAACGAGGAACTAAAGAAGAGTTTAGCATGTGCATACAAGTATTGGAAAGCTAGTATGATTAATTGTTGCTCAATTGCATTGGATTTTATTTAATTGAAGTTTTCATCTATAACATTTTGTGAAATCTTTTAAAAACATGAAAACCTTGAAGAAGCAAATGCAAAATAAAGCAAGAAAAGAAAAAGGGAAAGAATGAGAAAGCTGAAGGCTCTGAGTACCAATGGCAATTCATTTGTTAAGTACTTGTGGTGTTTATGTATCAAGCCAAATGCTTGAAAACAAAACACTTAGAAGTCAAGGTTAGGCTCAAAGTGCAAAAGCACTCCCTCAAAGCTCAAGGCTCTGAGCATCAACGATTAGAGAGTCAAGAAAAGAAAAGAAAAAAAAATGAGCTTAATGAAGTCCTCTAATCAAATGCTTGTGGTGCTTATGTATCAAGTGGTAATACTTGAAAACAAAGCATTTAGAAGTCGTAGCTTTGTTATCAACTCATGGGGCAAAGCACCCAAAAGGAGAAGCTAAATAAGAAAATCAAAAGCTTGTTTCAAGGAAGAATTATAAGAGAAAGATTTCATAAATTGAGCTAGATGGAAGCATCAATCATTTACATTTCTTTTGTGATTGTAGCATGCTTAGAAAACTAGCTTACCATGAACATTGAGTTGCTATTCTTCTTACCTTGGATTGTCAATCTCTATTGCATGATTCTTTTCTTGCTTGGGGACAAGCAAGGTTTAAGTTTGGTGTTGTGATGACATGTCACCATGTCATGTTTTTCTATGCTTTTTCATTTGTTTTCAAAAGGTTTTATGCACTTTCTTAAGCCATAAGCAAGCCAATTGGGTAGATTTTCATGATTCCTTTGATTTAATCAACCATGTATGAATTAATGCAATTTCATGAGGTTTTATGCTATAATTGTCACATATTATGAAAGAATGAATATCTCATGATTTTGAGCATAGCTTTGATGTGTTTGGTTGATTAATGATAGGTGAAGAAAGCTTGGAGAAAGGTTGAAGCAAGAAGGATTGGCTAGGAGGAAGAGAGGACAATGGAACAAGTGAAAATGAACCAGGAAGCAAAAAGTTGGACCAAAAGTTAGCCTCAAACTTTTGCACAAACTTTTAGGTGAAAAGTTAGCCCCAACGTTAGCCCCTAACTTTTGGACTAACGTTGGCACATGAAAGTTACTCCCTGGGCACCAAAAGTTTGCGCCAACGTTAGCCCCTAACTTTGTGGCTAACGTTGGCATGAGAAAAACACCCCCTGGCCACCAAAAGTTTGCGCCAACGTTAGCCCATAACTTTGTGGCTAACGTTGGCATGAGAAAAACACACCCTGGAAGAGAAAAAGTTTGCGCCAACGTTAGCCTCTAACTTTTTGGCTAACGTTGGCGCCACAAGGCATACAAGGGGTATACTTCCAACAAGAATAACTTGAGCTACAGAGCTCCAAATGAGGTGATTCAAAAAGCAATGGAAAGTAGGAATCAAGAGCTTTCCAGGCATATATGGCACTGCATGATGGACACTAAAATTGAGGGAGAAAACTGCCCCAAAATGTGCATAAAGGAATATGGTGGCAACTTGCAGTGAGGCCAACTGACCTCTGCACCTTCGACGGAGTATAACTCGAGCTGTGGAACTCCAAATGATGCGCTTCCAACGGCATTGGAAAGTAGACATTCAGGGCTTTCCAACAACGTATAATAGTATGGGGTGAACAATGTGTTTGAGTCTCCAAAATCTGGCGTTTTCGCCCACGTTGGAGGCAAACGTCGCCTCAAACGCTGCACACCAAAGCCAGCGACCTTGTCCTCTTCAAAGGGGCATAACTTGAGTTGTAGATGTCCAATTGAGGTGATTCAAATTGGGTTAGAAAGCTGACATTCAGAGCTTTCCAACCATATATAATAGTTTATTGTTGGCATGAAATTGGCAACGTTGACAAGAGGACAAAGTAGCACCCCACACATGCACACACGGGGGCCAACGTTGGAGCAAAAGTTTGACCCCTAACTTTTGCCCCAACGTTGGTATCAGCAAGGAAGGGTGCTGATGTGAAAAGTTGGAGCAAAAGTTAGACCCTAACTTTTACTCCAACTTTTACTCAAGCTTTCATGATTCCAACCCGGTTCAATTCGGTTCTTCTCCAAACTCCAAGAGCAATCAACCAAGGCCTCTATCAACCCAATTCCATCAAGAGCAAGGGCCCAATTGTCATCACTCAAAGGCACAAGAGATAGATAAAATAGGAATTTCATTTAATTGTAATTTGTTTTGAATTTCATTTTCATTTTGTAAAAATGCCTATATAAGGCATCATTCTCATTTTAGAAAGTAAGCCCGAATAGAGAGAATAGGGGGCGAGCTCCACTAGGGAGCATTAGGAATACAGAACTCTCTCTCTTAGTTTTCATTTTTGTTTTGAATCTTGGGTTGAGAATTGAAGAAATTCTGTTTCAATCTCACCTTGAGAATTCTCTCTGTTTACTTGTCTACATAATTTCAGTGAATTGTGATTTGAATCAAAACTCTCTTTACTGCTTTCTTCTCTATTTTCTTCTGCAATTATTCTCTGTTGGATCAAGGAAGGAATTGAGATCTAGACTTGGTCTCTAGTCTCATCCAACCCCTGAGATCTTCAACCTCTCATTTAGATTTTGCAATTGAGCCAAGTTGCTCTCTGTTTTGATTTTAAAGTGATTTTCCAAATCTGTTGAACCTGCTGCATCTTTCATTTCTCTGTTTGATTTTTATTTACACTTCCGTGTTTGATTTCATGAATCCCAGTACCTAATTTCCTTTATTCTTCTTGCAATTTAACTTTCCAATTGTTCTAAGCTTTGAGTTACTGCTTTCATTTAATTTCCCTGCACCCAGTCCCCTTTACTTTCATGCAATTTATATTTCTTGCAATTTAAGTTTCAGCTATTTTACTTTCTTGCTCTTTAAGTTACTTGCAATTTTACTTTCTGCACTTTATAATTCCTGCAAGTTTACATTCTGTTGGCTTCAATTGTCACTCAAATCATTTAATGTTAGCTTGACTAAACTAATCACCCACTAAAGTTGCTTGATCCATCAATCCCTGTGGGATCGACCTCACTCACGTGAGTTTTATTACTTGATGCGAACCGGTGCATTTGCCGGTTAGATTTGGGTGTTTTGGAGAAATTCGTTTCTCCGCTAAAATATCCCATCACCTTCTCCCTGCCAAACAGTCGCACCGCTGTGCCCACCACCGCCAGCTGCCATGCTTACCACCGGACGCTACCATCACCACCACCCAGCCACCTTTCTGCCTACTCTCATTATTCAGCCTTCCAGGTTCTGCAACACGCAATCCCTTTTATCCGTTCGCAGTTATTCTTATTTTTTCCATTTTATGTTCATGTTTAGGCTAGTTAGATATGCATGTTGTAGTGGATTTTAGGTTGTTAGGTAGCCTAGGCTATTGTTAGTGGATTTAGGTCTGTTTACTTGCGCTGTTCATGTTTTTGTTTTATCAAATCTACAATTCTGCTGTTATTGTGACCTTGTTCATATGCTGCGATTTCCTGCATTTGCTGCTTGTTACTCTGAATTTTCATGTTTATATTAATTATAGGTAACTGCAGCAAGTTTTTTTAATTCATATGAACTGCCTTGTTGTTGTTTATTTTCTGGGATAATCCAATTTTAGCTGGAATGCTGCCCAAATTTTTTGTAAAATGTTGTCATTCATGTTTTGGTTTGGCAATTTGAACTCAGTTGTCCTCCGCTTTAACCAAACCATTTCATGAATGCCATGGTAGACTTTCTTATCCTCTTTGATTTCCCGGTTTCTAAACTACATTTGTGATATTCTGATTCCAATTTTTACTTTCTTTATTCCAATTTGAATCAACATCACCCTGTTTTCCTTGTTCGGTTATGAGTTATTTCTAGTCATAATTGTGAATCCTTGTTTCGTGGAATATTTTCTTTATGCCACTTACTTTAACCCACATTTTACTGCCTCACTAATTTTAATTTACAAACTCCTCTTTCAAATTCTAACCATACTAACTTTTTAAAATCTCTTTTCTGACTTTTTTCACCCTCCTCTAACTTTCTAACCATGGCATATTGACAATTTTTCTATTTAACATGAATTCTGTTACATTTTGGATTGTAAATTCTTCCTTTCAAACTTTTAAATTACTATACAATCCTTAATGCACATTTACTTCACTCATTTACCTCATTCTAATTCTCCCTTGCCACTTTGTGTTTTCTTTGACTATATGCCTAATTGCTTTCCTATTTTTATATATCCTGGTTTTCCATCTTTCAGGATGTCTGCCTCACAGAGGAAAGGCAAAGGCAAGGCTACTAGCAAGTGCAAAAGAGGAGATTCCTCCCAGTCCATCATTGATCTAATGCATGATTCCTCATGGCGGGAGAAGAACTTTATACAGCAGGAAAAAGCTGACCAGCTGCTCCCTGCAAATGATTCAATAAAATTTGCAAACCGATACTGTGAGATGAAGTATCCGGCATTTGCAAACTCCAGGAACCTATACCTGGAGAGAACTCTGAAGATTCCAAAAGCACTCCATCAGTACACCACTGAGAAAATCAAGCAAAGGGGCTGGTTATTTCTGGAGAGAGCACTGACAGAGGTCAATGCATCTTGAGTCAGGGAATTCTACTGCAATTACTACATCACTACCCTAGATGCAGTGAACCTGAGAGGAAAGCAGATTCTGGTCACTGAGGAGGCCATAGAGGACATTCTCCGGCTCCCAGCCAAGTCCGATCAGCCTGATGGTTATCAAAAGGCTGAGGAGGACATGAGCCTGATGCGGTTTGATTGGGATGCTGTGAAGGCACGGATAGCTCTTGACCCGACTGTTCCTTGGGAGATGGGTCAGGACACCACCATGCCTAGAGGGATCAAGAGGGCGTACTTAAATGATGAGGCTCGGTTATGGCACCAGATCTTGAGCAACTATGTGATGCCGAGTACTCATGAGACGGAGATCCCGGCTGCTATGATCACCCTCCTATGTTGTGTGATGGAGGGTAAGGACCTTTATCTGCCACACTTTATCCGGCATTATATGGCCAGGGTCCACGTCCGAGGCACCCTCCCTTTTCCTTATCTGGTTACACAGCTAGGCCGTCGAGCTAACGTGCCATGGGAGGATGCCGACGAGAGACCACCAGTGGCGGACTGCAGGAAGATCATTCCTCACAGCAGGAACTTCCTAGCTTTGGGCTACAAACCACCACCCTTCACTGCTACTGATGAGACAGCCCCACCGTCTGCTGGACCCTCTTCATCTACAGCTGCCCCTGCTGCCCCTGCTGCCACCACTGCACCTCCACCTGCCTCTGAGCCCGTATACCGCCTCGTGCACCGCCTATTCCGACAGCTTGATCAGATGGAGCGCCGTAACCGGCGCCGGTATGAGAGATTAGAGTGTCACAGCTAGCGACACTATTCGCATCTAAAGCTGATGATCCGACAGGGTGGTGACATCCCCTCCGAGCCCGACACACCATCAGAGCCATCAGAGGAGGAGGAGGATGAGCACGAGGAGGAGACTCAATCCCAGGCGGAGACCCATCAGCAGGCAGGCACAGAGCAGGCTACACCACATCAGGAGGTCCCACATCAGATTGAGGCTGCAGATCCAGAGATCCCGATCCAGTTAGCCCCTCCTCTACAGCAGCCAAATCCTCAGCCCACCACCACCACAGAGCCTCCAGCTACCATCCCTACCAGTGATGACACCCTTCACACCCGGCTTGACTGAGCATCAGGGACGATGCTTCATTTTAAGTGTGGGGAGGTCACCATCTCTGGCATTTTATTTTGGTGAACCACTACATCTCTTTTTTCTTTTATTTTGGATATTTTTCTGTATTTTTCTTTTTACTGTTATTTTCTGAGTACTTATACATTGCTACTTTTATGTATTTTTACTCTATTTCAGCATTTTGCATTTTTAGTTTGTATTTTAGCTATTTAGTTTATTTTAGTTATTTAGTTTAGTTTGCAATTCTGACTTATTAGTGGATTAATTAGTATAGTTTACCCTTTTTAGCATAAGATAGCATAGTTTAAATTGAAAAACATAAAAAGGTAGTAAGCTAGAAAATTGAACATAACAGATTTAAATCCATAAACCTTGTATATATAGCATTACATCATATAGTTAAGTTGACAACATTTCATCAAGGAGGAACATTAAAACTTTAAAGGCTACCCTAAATAATTTTTTTATGAGAATAATGGGAATTTTTAACTAAACCTGCATAACATATATGAATGATATATGATGCTTGAGTTAGAGAACACACAGCCTGTGAGTCTTGAGCTTAATTGTATGGTTATATTCAAACCATAATTTCATTCCTGTGTGTTTCGCTTCTTTTTATTCTGATGTCCTTTACTTTGCTTTAATCTATATGTCCAATTATAGAACATAGAATATAGATACATACCAAAAAAATGATTGAGGCCATCATTTGATTTTAGCTCACTTACCCCAAAATAACCTACCTTTCACATCACCCTTGTAAGTCCCCTTGAGCCTTTAAAATCCCTTTTATTCTATTTAGCCACACTACTAGCCTTAAGCGGAAAAAAAAAATAAAATCCCAAGTTGAATCCCTGGTTAGCTTAAGATAGAAAATTATGAATAGATTAAAATGTGGGAAACCTATTGGGAACATGGATGATAGAAACAAAAGGTAGAAAAAGTTGAAAGAAATAAAATAACTCAGAAACTTTGGGAAGCATGCTCATGAGAAATCAAAGTTAAGTCACCATGTGCATAAGAAAAAAAAGAAAAGAAAAGAAAAAAAAGAAGTTATTTTTCGGCAATTAATAAAAGGGATACAAAATTCCCCAATGCAAAATAAATGCACATGGGATAAAAATAAAAAAATTGAAGCATGAGCATGTAACAACAAGTGGAAAAATATGGGAAAATAGGTAAAGAAGTTATGTTTTACTAAATATGTATGTTAGGTGAGATCTTAGTCTAATTAAGGATTCACTTATTAGCTCACTTAGCCTTATACATATATCCTTACCTTTACCTTAGCCCCATTACAACCTTAAGTAAAGACCTCATAATTTTTGGTATGACTATACTCTATAATTGTTGATTGGTTAGATGAAGAACAAAGTTATAGAAAGTAAGAATAAAAAGAAAAGTAGAGTGAATAAACCCAATAAACACTGAGTGACTAGAGGGTAAACACAAAATCCAGTGAGGGTTCAATAGCTCATCAACATATATCTATGCTTAAATTACTAATTGTTTTGCAAGTTTGTACAATATTTTTCTTTCCCATATCATTTGCAGAAGTGCTTTATTATTTAAGGGTTGGCTATATATATATATGCATATGACTCCTTGAGAATGTGAATTAAATTAACTATATGTAAGCTTTATATATGAGTGGATAAATTAGAATTTCATGACTCATTTAGGTAGATGCATTTAGAATAGGTTGCATTGCATAACATTCCACCACTTTAACCTTACCTTATTCTTTACCTTGGATTCAGCATGAGGACATGCTATTGTTTAAGTGTGGGGAGGTTGATAAACCCATATTTCATGAGTTATTTTGTGCTTAGTTTGAGTGATTTATTCAATCCTTCACCCACTTATTCATATTAATTGCATGGTTTTACTTTCCCTTCCTTATTATGTGATGTATGTGAAAAACATGTTTTCTAAGCTTTAAAATTAATTATTTTAATTACCTTTATTTCCATTCGATGCCGTGATTAGTGTGTTGAGTAGTTTCAGATTTTCTAAGGCAGAATGACTAAAAGGATGGAAAAGAAAACGTACAAAAATGGAAAGAAAGTGCGAAACGGAGTTCTTGAAGGAACTGGCATCCACGCGATCACATGACTGACGCGATCGCATGCCAGAAGCAAAGAAGCAGCGATGCGGCCGCATGACTGACGCGACCGCGTGCCTTAAGCAGAACGTATATGACGCGGACGCGTGACTGACGCAACCGCGTGGCAAGGAAATGCTCCGAATGACGCGACTGCGTGACCCACACGGACGCGTGACAGAGGCCACATACCAGAATTCACAGAATATGCCCCCAGCGATTTCTGAAGCCCTTTTGGCCCAGATCCAAGTACAGAACACACAGATTAGAGGCTATAAAGTGTAGGAATGCATCCATTCAAAGGGAGCTCGCCAATTTTCACTTTCTATGATCTAGATTTAGTTTGAGAGAGGTTCTCTCCTCTCTCTCTTAGGATTAGGATTTAGGACTTCTCTTAGTTTTTAAGAGTAACTCTCGATCCAGGTTTAGTATTTACTTTAATTTATGTTTCTATGCTACTTTCACTTTAATGCTTTTATTCGTATCTATAAATATTGCCAATTTGGCATATGAACCCTTTCCATGTTATGATTTGAATTAATGATTATTTGAGGTATTTCAGTTAGTGATTGCTTTCTCTTTAATTTGTGTTACCATTGCTTTCCATCTAAGGACATTTTTATTCCAGCAATCTTACTTTTTTCCCTTTTGGTCTTGGTTAAGAAATCAGTAACTCAACATTATCAAACTCAAACATAACTGATAATCGCTATCTTGCTAATTGAACTGAACTTCAATAATCCCAGTTTGGGCATTTAACTCCAGCTTTTATGCCAGTTCTGGCGTTTTGACGCTAGAATTCTTAAGCTGAATTGGAACGCCGATTTGGGCCATCAAATCTTGGGCAAAGTATGGACTATTATATATTACTGGAAAGCCCAGGATGTCTACTTTCCAACGCAATTAAGAGCAAGCCAATTGGGCTTCTATGGCTCCAGAGAATCCACTTCGAGTGCAGGGAGGTCAGAATCCAACAGCATCTGCAGTCCTTTTTCAGCCTCTGAATAAAATTTTTGCTTAGGTCCCTTAATTTCAGCCAGAAAATACCTGAAATCATAGAAAAACACACAAACTTATAGTAAAGTCCAGAAAAGTGATTTTTAAATAAAAACTAATAAAATATAATAAAAAGTGACTAAAATATACTAAAAACATACTAAAAATAATGCCAAAAAGCGTATAAATTATCCGCTCATCACAACGCCAAACTTAAATTGTTGCTTGTCCCCAAGCAACTGAAAATCATATAGGATAAAAAGAATAGAAAGTACAATGAATTCCAAAAACATCTATGAAGATCAGTATTAATTAAATGAGCGGGGCTTTTAGCTTTTTGCTTCTGAACAGTTTTGGCATCTCACTTTATCCCTTGAAGTTCAGAATGATTGGCATCTATAGGAACTCAGAATCTAGATAGTGTTATTGATTCTCCTAGTTAAGTATGTTGATTCTTTAACACAGCTACTTTATGAGTCTTGGCCGTGACCCAAAGGATTTTGTTTTCCAGTATTACCACCGGATACATAAATGCCACAGACACATAACTGGGTGAACCTTTTCAGATTGTGACTCAGCTTTGCTAGAGTCCCCAATTAGAGGTGTCCAGAGCTCTTAAGCTCACTCTTTTTGCTTTTGGACCACGACTTTAACCGCTCAGTCTTAAGTTTTCACTTGACACCTTCACGCCACAAGCACATGGTTAGCGATAGCTTGGTTTAGTCGCTTAGGCCAGGATTTTATTCCTGTGGGCCCTCCTATCCACTGATGCTCAAAGCCTTGGGTCCTTTTTATTTTACCCTTGCCTTTTGGTTTAAAGGGTTACTGGCTTTTTCTGCTTGCTTTTCTTTCTTTTTGTCTCTTTTTTTTTCTCTTTTTTTCGCCTCTTTTTTTTCGCATATATATATTTTTTTCTGCAAGCTTTTCACTGCGTTTTCTTGCTTCAAGAATCAATTTTGTGATTTTTCAGATTATCAAATAACATTTCTCCTTTTCCCATCATTCTTTCAAGAGCCAACAATTTTAACATTCATGAATCAACAATATCAAAAATATGCACTGTTCAAGCATTCATTCAGAAAAATAATAGCATTGCCACCACATCAAAATAACTAAACTGTTTTAAAATTTGAAATTCATGCACTTCTTTTTCTTTTTCAATTAAAAACATTTTTCATTTAAGGAAGGTAATGGATTCATTTTCATAGCTTTAAGGCATAGACACTCAGACACTAGTGATCATAAAGACACAAACATAAATAAACATAAAGCATAAAAATTCGAAAAACAAAAAATAAAGAACAAGGAGATTAAAGAACGGATCCACCTTAGTGATGGCGGCTTGTTCTTCCTCTTGAAGATCTTATGGAGTGCTTGAGCTCCTCAATGTCTCTTCCTTGCCTTTGTTGCTCCTCTCTCATGGTTCTTTGGTCTTCTCTAATTTCATGGAGGAGGATGGAATGCTCTTGGTGCTCCACCCTTAGTTGTCCCATGTTGGAACTTAATTCTCCTAGAGAGGTGTTGATTTGCTCCCAATAGTTTTGTGGAGGAAAATGCATCCCTTGAGGCATCTCAGGGATTTCATGATGAGGAGTTTCCTCATGCTCTTGTCCATGAGTGGGATCTCTTGTTTGCTCCATCATTTTCTTAGTGATGGGCTTGTCCTCATCAATGAGGATGTCTTCTTCTATGTCAATTCCAGCTGAATTGCAGAGGTGACAAATGAGATTAGGGAAGGCTAACCTTGCCACAGTAGAGGACTTGTCCGCCACCTTGTAGAGTTCTTGGGATATAACCTCATGAACTTCTACTTCCTCTCTAATCATGATGCTATGAATCATGATAGCCCGGTCTATAGTTACTTCAGATCGGTTGCTAGTAGGAATGATTGAGCGTTGGATGAACTCAACCATCCCCTAGCCACAGGCTTGAGGTCATACCTTCTTAGTTGAACCGGCTTCCCTCTTGAATCTCTCTTCCATTGAGCGCCCTCTTCACAGATGTCCATGAGGACTTGGTCCAACCTTTGATCAAAGTTGACCCTTCTAGTGTAGGGGTGTGCATCTCCTTGCATCATGGGCAAGTTGAATGCCAACCTTACATTCTCCGGACTAAAATCTAAGCATTTCCCCCGAACCATTGTAAGCCAATTCTTTGGGTCCGGGTACACACTTTGATCATGGTTCTTGGTGATCCATGCATTGGCATAGAACTCTTGAACCATTAAGATTCCAACTTGTTGAATGGGGTTGGTGAGAACTTTCCAACCTCTTCTTCGAATCTCATGTCGGATCTCCGGATATTCACCTTTTTTGAGTTTGAAAGGGACCTCGGGGATCACCTTCTTCTTGGCCACAACTTCATAGAAGTGGTCTTGATGCACCCTTGAGAGGAATCTCTCCATCACCCATGACTCGGACGTGGAAGCTTTTGCCTTCTCTTTTCTCTTTCTAGAGGTTTCTTTGGCCTTTGGTGCCATAAATGGTTATGGAAAAACAAAAAGCTTTAGCTTTTACCACAACAAACTTAGAAGGTTTGCTCGTCCTCGAGCAAAAGAAGAAAGAAGAGAGTAGAAGAAGAAGAAATAGAGGAGATGCAGGGGGCTTTGTGTTTTGGCCAAGGGGGAGAAGTAGTGTGTGTGTATTGTGTGAAAATGAAGGAGTGAAGATGGGTTTATATAGGAGTAGAGAGGGGGGTATGGTTCGGCCATTATGGGTGGGTTTAGGTGGGAAAGTGGTTTGAATTTGAATGGTGAGTTAGGTGGGGTTTTATGAAGGATGGATGTGAGTGGTGAAGAGAATGGTGGGATTTGATAGGTGAGGGGTTTTTGGGGAAGAGGTATTGAGGTGATTGGTGAATGGGTGAAGAAGAGAGAGAGAGGTGGGGGTAGGTGGGGATCCTGTGGGGTCCACAGATCCTGAGGTGTCAAGGATATCTCATCCCTGCACCAAGTGGCATGCAAAACGCCCCTTGCTGCCAATCCTTGCGTTAAACGCCAGGCTGCTGCCCATTTCTGGCATTTAACACCAGCTTCTTACCCATTCCTGGCGTTAAACGCTAGTTTGGTGCCCATTTCTGGCGTTAAACGCCCAGAATGGTGCCAGGCTGGGTGTTTAACGCCCATTCTGCTACCCTTACTGGCGTTTAAACGCCAGTAAGTTTCTCCTTCAGGGTGTTCTGTTTTTAATTCTATTTTTCCTTCTGTTTTTGCTTTTTTAATTGTTTTTGTAACTTCACATGATCATCAACCTACAGAAAACATGAAATAACAAAAGAAAATAGAAATTTAACAAAGAACAGTAAAGATTGGGTTGCCTCCCAACAAGCGTTTCTTTAATGTCAATAGCTTGACAGTGGGCTCTCATGGAGCCTCACAGATGTTCAGAGTAATGTCGGAACCTCCCAACACTAAACTTAGAGTTTGAATGTGGAGGTTCAACACCAAACTTAAAGTTTGGTTGTGGCCTCCCAACACCAAACTTAGAGTTTGACTGTGGAGGCTCTGTTTGACTATGTATTGAGAGAAGCTCTTCGTGCTTCCTCTCCATGGTTACAGAGGGATATCCTTGAGCTTTAAACACAAGGGAGTCTTCATTCACTTGAATGATCAATTCTCCTCTGTCAACATCAATCACAGCTTTTGCTGTGGCTAGGAAGGGTCTACCAAGGATGATGGATTCATCCGTATACTTCCCAGTCTCTAGGATTATGAAATCAGCAGGGATGTAATGGTCTTCAACCTTTACCAAGACATCCTCTACAAGTCCATAAGCCTGTTTCTTTGAATTATCTGCCATCTCTAGTGAGATTCTAGTAGCTTGTACCTCAATGATCCCTAGCTTCTCCATTACAGAGAGAGGCATAAGGTTTATACTTGACCCCAGGTCACACAGAGCCTTCTCAAAGGTCATGGTGCCTATGGTACAAGGGATTAAGAATTTCCCAGGGTCTTGTCTCTTCAGAGGTAATTTCTGCCTAGTCAAGTCATCCAGTTCTTCAATGAGCAATGGAGGTTCATCCTCCCAAGTCTCATTACCAAACAACCTGGCATTTAGCTTCATGATTGCTCCAAGGTACTTAGCAACTTGCTCTTCCGTAACATCTTCATCCTCTTCAGAGGAAGAATACTCATCAGAGCTCATGAATGGCAGAAGTAAATTCAATGGAATCTCTATGGTCTCTGTGTGAGCCTCAGATTCCCATGGTTCCTCATCAGGGAACTCCATGGAGGCCAGTGGACGTCCATTAAGGTTTTCCTCAGTGGAGATCACTGCCTCTTCCTCCTCTCCAGATTCGGCCATGTGAGACGTGTTTATGGCCTTGCACTCTCTCTTTGGATTCTCTTCTGTATTGCCTGGGAGAGTACTAGAAGGGAGTTCAGTAATTTTCTTACTCAGCTGACCCACTTGTGCCTCCAAATTTCTAATGGAGGACCTTGTTTCAGTCATGAAACTTTGAGAGGTTTCGATTAGATCAGAAACAATGGTTGCTAAGTCAGAGTGGCTTTGCTTAGAATTCTTTGTCTGTTGCTGAGAAGATGATGGAAAAGGCTTGCTATTGCTAAACCTGTTTCTTCCACCATTATTGTTGTTGAAACCTTGTTGAGGTCTCTGTTGATCCTTCCATGAGAGATTTGGATGATTTCTCCATGAAGGATTGTAGGTGTTTCCATAGGGTTCTCCCATGTAATTCACCTCTTCTATTGCTGGGTTCTCAGGATCATAAGCTTCTTCTTCAGAGGAAGCTTCCTTAGTACTGCCTGTTGCTGCTTGCATTCCAGACAGACTCTGAGAAATTATATTGACTTGTTGGGTCAATATTTTATTCTGAGTCAGTATGGCATTCAGAGTATCAATCTCAAGAAATCCTTTCTTCTGATTTGTCCCATTATTCACAGGGTTCCTTTCAGAAGTGTACATGAATTGGTTATTTGCAACCATCTCAATGAGTTCCTGAGCTTTTGTAGGCGTCTTCTTTAGATGAAGAGATCCTCCAACAGAGCTGTCCAATGACATCTTGGACAGTTCAGACAGACCATCATAGAATATTTCTATGATACTCCATTCTGAAAGCATGTCAGAAGGGCACCTTCTGATCAATTGCTTGTATCTTTCCCAAGCTTCATAGAGGGATTCACCTTCCTTCTGTCTGAAGATTTGGACTTCCACTCTAAGCTTACTCAATTTTTGAGGTGGAAAGAACATTGCCAAGAAGGCATTGACTAGCTTTTCCCAAGAGTTCAGGCTTTCTTTAGGTTGTGAGTCCAACCATGTCCTAGCTCTGTCTCTTACAGCAAAAGGAAAAAGCATAAGTTTATAGACCTCGGGATCAACCCTATTGGTCTTGACAGTGTCACAGATTTGCAAGAATTCAGCTAAGAACTGATGAGGATCTTCCAATGGAAGTCCATGAAACTTGCAATTCTGTTGCATCAGAGAAACTAATTGAGGCTTAAGCTCAAAGTTGTTTGCTCCAATGGCAGGGATTGAGATGCTTCTCCCATAGAAGTCGGGAGTAGGTGCAGTAAAGTCACCCAGCACCTTCCTTGCATTATTAGCATTGTTGTTTTCGGCTGCCATGGCTTCTTCCTCCTTGAAGAGCTCTGTTAGGCCCTCTAGAGAGAGTTGTGCTTTAGCTTCTCTTAGCTTTCTCTTCAAGGTCCTTTCAGGTTTAGGATCAGCTTGAACAAGTATGCCTTTATCTTTGCTCCTGCTCATATGAAAGAGAAGAGAACAAGAAAGTAGGGAATCCTCTATGTCACAGTATAGAGATTCCTTGAGGTGTCAGAGGAAAAGAAGAATAGAAGGAGGTGGTAAAGAGAGGAGAATTCAAACTTATCAAGAGGGATATAGTTTGAATTGCACCTTGAGGAGGAGTGTTAGTCCCTTAAATAGAAGGATGTGAGAAGAGGGGAAGAATTTTTGAAAATTAATTAAAAGATTTTAAAATAATTAAAAGAAATTTTTGAAAATTTGATTGATGATTTTCGAAAACTAAGATTGGGAAAGAAATAAAGTGATTTTTGAAAAAGATTTTGAAATTAGAAATTAAAAAGATATGATTGAAAATTAATTTTGAAAAAGATGTGATTGAAAAGATATGATTGAGAAGATATGATTGAAGATCAAATTAAAAAGAGAAAGTTAAAATTAAAGTTGATTACTTGACTAACAAGAAATTAGAAGATATGATTCTAGAATTAAAACTTTTGATTCTTTCTTAATAGGCAAGTAACAACTAGAAAATTTTGAATTAAATTATTAATTGTAGCAAGGATTTTCGAAAATAGTAATAAATAAAAAAATTGAAAAGAAATTGATTTTGAAAAGATATGATTTGAAAAAGATTTAATTTTGAAAAATTATGAAAATTTGAAAAAGATTTGAATTAAAAACAAAATCTTCCCTCTTGTGTCATCCTGGCATTAAACACCCAGAATGGCATCCATTCTACTGTTTAACGCCCAAAATCCTACCTTTTTGGGCGTTAAACGCCCAGCCAGGTACCCTGGCTGGCGTTTAAACGCCAGTTTTCCTTTTTCACTGGGCATTTTGAACGCCCAGCTTTTTCTATTTAATTCCTCTGCCGAATGTTCTAAATCTTCAATTCTCTATATTATTAACTTGAAAAGACACAATTTTGAAAATATTTTTGAATTTTTAATGATGAGAAACAATAAAAATGCAACTAAGATCAAATAAACAATGCATGCAAGACACCAAACTTAAGAATTGACACTAAGACACATAAAATATTTTTTATTTTTATGATTTTAAAATTTTTTTTTTGTGATTTTTTGAAAATTATATAGAAAAGAGAATAAAGAGATTCAAAACTTTTTAATAAGAATTCCAGGAATCATGCAATGTTAGTCTAAAGCTTCAGTCTAAAAATATTAGACATAGCTGGCCAAGCTTCAGCAGGACATTACATTCAGCAGCTAAATTGATGAGAATCAATCAGCTTTTGTGATGATAAGAACATCACCTTGAAACTCTAGAATTCATTCTTAAAAATTCTGAAAAATAAAAAGAAAAGTACCTAATCTAAGCAACAAGATGAACCGTCAGTTGTCCAAACTCGAACAATCCCCGGCAACAGCGCCAAAAACTTGGTGCACGAAATTGTGATCATCAACAATGGCACCAAAGGAATTGGAGCTCTTAAACGTGAATCACACTTTGTCACAATTCCGCACAACTAACCAGCAAGTGCACTGGGTCGTCCTAGTAATACCTTACGTGAGTAAGGGTCGATCCCACGGAGATTGTCAGCTTGAAGCAAGCTATGGTCACCTTGTAAATATCAGTCAGGCGGATTCAGATGGTGATGGAGAATTGATAATTAAAAGATAAATAAAATATAAACTAAAGATAGAGATACTTATATAATTCTTTGGTTGGAATTTCAGATAAGCGTATGAAGATGCTTTATTCCTCCTAAACCTCTGCTTTCCTATTGCCTTCTTCCAATCATTCATACTCCTTTCCATGGCAAGCTTTATGTTGGGCATCACTGTTGTCAATGGCTACTTCCCGTCCTCTCAGTGAAAACATAATCACTGTTGTCACTGTCGGTTCTTGATCATGTTGGAATAGGATCCATTGATCCTTTTGCATCTGTCACACGCCCAACAATCGCGAGTTTGAAGCTTGTCACAATCATCTCTTCCCAAATCCTACTCAGAATACCACAGACAAGGTTTAGACATTCCGGATCTTAGGAATGGCTGCCAATAATTCTAGCCTATACCACGAAGGTTCCAATCTTAGATTAGAAACCCAAGAGATACACATTCATGATTGTTTGCATGTAGAAAGGAAGTGGTTGTCAGTCACGCGTTCATAGGTGAGAATGGTGATGAGTGTCACATAATCATCACATTCATCATGTTCTTGGGTGCGAATGAATATCTTGGAGAAGAAATAGACTTGAGTTGAATAGAAAAACAATAGTACTTTGCATTAATTCATGAAGAACAGCAGAGCTCCACACCTTAATCTATGGTGTGTAGAAACTCCATCGTTGAAAATACAAAAGTGATAATGGAGGTCATTGGCTTCGGCCCCAGAGAGGGAACCAGAAGAACCAAGATCGATCCGAAGATCAAAATACAATAGCAAATGGTCCTATTTATAGAAAACTAATAGCCTAGGGTTACACAAATAAGTAATTAATGCAGAAATCTTCTTCCGGGCCAACTTGGTGTGTGCTTGGGCTGAGCATTGAAGCTTTCATGTGTAGAGACTTTTCTTGGAGTTAAACGCCAGCTTTTGTGCCAGTTTGGGCGTTTAACTCCAGCTTTTATGCCAGTTCTGGCGTTTTGACGCCAGAATTCTTAAGCTGACTTGGAACGCCGGTTTGGGCCATCAAATCTTGAGCAAAGTATGGAGTATTATATATTGCTGGAAAGCCCAGGATGTCTACTTTCAAACGCAATTAAGAGCGCACCAATTGGGCTTTTGTAGCTCCAGAAAATCCACTTCGAGTGCAGGGAGGTCAGAATCCAACAGCATCTGCAGTCCTTTTTCAGCCTCTGAATCAGATTTTTGCTCAGGTCCCTCAATTTCAGCCAGAAAATACCTAAAATCACAAAAAAATACACAAACTCATAGTAAAGTCCAGAAAAGTGATTTTTAAATAAAAACTAATAAAAATATAATAAAAAGTGACTAAAATATACTAAAAACATACTAAAAACAATGCCAAAAAGCGTATAAATTATCCGCTCATCAATGATTTTAGCGTATATGATGATTCATTTAGCCTTTGCCTGGATAGTTTATCTCGAGTATTAGACAGGTGTGTTTGTCAAACCTCGTATTAAATTTTGAAAAATGTTACTTTATTGTGAAACAAGGAATTGTACTAGGATATATTGTGTCTAATACTGGCATTTCTGTAGATCCAGCAAAGGTGGATGTTATTTCTAGTTTACCTTACCCCTCCTCCGTGAGGGAAGTCCATTCATTCCTTGGCCACGCAGGTTTTTATAGGAGATTTATTAAGGACTTCAGTAAGGTAGCATTGCCTTTATCCAGATTACTGCAGAAGGAAATTGAGTTCGAGTTCAGCGAGGATTGTATGCAAGCGTTTGATAAGATGAAAATTGCCTTGACTCAAGCCCCAATAGTGAGAGGACCAGACTAGAGCCAGCCATTTGAAATTATGTGTGATGCTTCCAATTATGCAGTAGGAGCGGCGCTTGCTCAACGCGAAGGTAAGGACCCTTTTGTAATCGCTTATGCATCTAAAACTTTAGATGCTGCTCAATCTAACTATACTACTACTGAAAAAGAGCTTCTTGCTATTGTTTTTGCTCTGGATAAATTTCAAGCCTATTTACTTGGTACTAAGGTAGTAGTGTACTCAGATCATGCAGCTCTAAAATATTTACTAGCTAAAATGGAGTCCAAACTAAGGCTAATACGTTGGATACTACTGCTATAAGAATTTGATTTAGAAATTAAAGATAGGAGTGGTAACCAGAATTTAGTGGCAGACCACTTGAGTCGCCTTGAGCACATTAAGGATGACTCCACTTCTATAAATGATAATTTCCCATTTGATAGTTTACATGCAGTATCTGAAGTAGTTCCTTGGTATGCACCTGTAACTAATTATCTAGTTAGCCACACTTTCCCTCCAAATTTTACTAAGCATCAAAGAGACAAGCTAAAAAGCGAGTCCAAATATTATATATGGGATGATCCATATTTATGGAGATGTAGTGCTAACCAGGTAATTAGACGGTGTGTGCCTCAATCAGAATTCCATTCCATTTTAGAGGCCTGCCATTCATCTGAGGGTGGAGGACATTTTGGCCCTCAAAGAACAGCTAGAAAAATCCTAGACTGTGGATTCTGATGGCCTACTCTTTTTAAAGATGCTGCTGAATTTTGTAAATCTTATTCCCCATGCCAAAGGTTTGGTAATATATCCAAGAGGGATGAAATGCCTCAATAGATTATGCTTTTCTGTGAAATTTTTGATGTTTGGGGCATTGACTTCATGGGTCCATTTTCACATTCTAATGGTTACTTTTATATACTATTCGCTGTAGATTATGTTTCTAAATGGGTGGAAGCAATTCCTACCCGTACTGATGATGCTAACACTGTTATTTTCTTTGTTAGAAACCATATTATTTGTTGCTTTGGATCACCACGAGCAATCGTGAGCGATCAAGGCACCCACTTCTGTATTAGGAGACTAACAGGATTACTGAAGAAGCATGGTATAATTCACAAAGTAGCAACAGCTTACCATCCCCAAATCAATGGGCAAGCAGAAGTCTCTAACAAAGAGATTAAACGTATTCTGGAAAAGATAGTAAAACCTCATAGGAAGGACTGGAGTTCTAGGCTACAAGACGCACTCTGGGCATATAGAAGAGCATACAAGACACCCATTGGGATGAGCCCGTTCCGCCTGGTATACAGAAAAGCTTGCCACCTTCCAGTAGAGGTGGAACACAAGGCTTTCTGGGCTGTGAGGGAGTGCAACATGAATTTTGAGGAAGCTGGTGCTGAAAGAAATCTGCAACTAGTAGAGCTGGAGAACCTTCACCTAGAAGCATATGAAAACTTTAGGAGATACAAAGAAAAGATGAAGGCTATCCATGACAAGCATATAAAAAGGAAAGAATGCAGACCAGGGGAGCTAGTTCTTCTATATAAATCCAGGCTGAGGCTTATGCCAGGTAAACTGAGATCAAGATGGGAAGGTCCCTACAGGGTAGAAAAGGCAGAACCATACAGAGTTTTCCACCTACGTCATTAGTGCACGAAATCGTGACTGTTCATTCCTTGGTAATGGCGCCAAAAACTTAATACGCACGTTCATAATCTTAGTTGGTTTTCATAACTTCGCACAACTAACCAGCAAGTGCACTGGGTCGTCCAAGTAATAAACCTTACGTGAGTAAAGGTCGATCCCACGGAGATTGTCGGTATGAAGCAAGCTATGGTCATCTTGCAAATCTCAGTCAGGCGGATTCAAATGGTTATGGGATTTTGATAATTAAAACATAATTAAAATATAAAATAGGATAGAGATACTTATGTGATTCATTGGTAGGAATTTCAGATAAGCGTATGGAGATGCTTTGTTCCTTCTAAATCTCTGCTTTCCTATTGCCTTCATTCAATCCTTCTTACTCCTTTCCATGGCAAGCTGTATGTTGGGCATCACCGTTCTCAATGGCTACATCTCGTCCTCTCAGTGAAAATGGTCCAAATGTGCTGTCACCGCACGGCTAATCATCTGTCGGTTCTCGATCATGTTGGAATAGGATCCAGTGATCCTTTTGCATCTGTCACTACACCCAACACTCGCGAGTTTGAAGCTCGTCACAGCCATCCCTTCCCAGATCCTACTCGAAATACCACAGACAAGGTTTAGACTTTCCGGATCTCAAGAATGGCCATCAATAATTCTAGCCTATACCACGAAGACTCCGATCGTAAATCAGAAGGCTAAGAGATATGCATTCAAGCTTGTTTTCATGTAGAACGGAAGTGTTTGTCAAGCACGCGTTCATAAGTGAGAATGGTGATGAGCGTCACATAATCATCACATTCATCATGTTCTTGTGTGCGAATGAATATCTTAGAGAAGAAATAGGCTTGAGTTGAAGAGAAAAACAATAGTACTTTGCATTGATTCGTGAGGAACAGCAGAGCTCCACACCTTAATCTATGGTGTGTAGAAACTCTACCGTTGAAAATACATAAGAACAAGGTCCAGGCATGGCCGAATGGCCAGCCCCTAAACGTGATCTTAAAACACCAAATTTTTCAAAAGATTATCCAGCGATATAAAATAAATCACTAAAAGTAGTTTTTATACTAGACTAGTAACTAGGGTTACAGAAAATAAGTAAATGATGCAGAAATCCACTTCTGGGCCCACTTGGTGTGTGCTTGGGCTGAGTATTGAGCTTTCATGTATAGAGACTTCTTTTGGAGTTAAACGCCAGATTTGCAACTTGTTTCTGGCGTTTAACGCCAGAATAGGGCAGAAAATTGGTGTTTGAATGCCAGTTTGCGTCGTCAAAACTCGTGAAAAGTATGGACTATTATATATTGCTAGAAAGCCCTGGATGTCTACTTTCCAACGCAATTAAGAGCGTGCCATTTGAGTTTCTGTAGCTCCGGAAAATCTACATAGAGTGCAGGGAGGTTAGAATCCGACAGCATCTGCAGTCCTTCTTCAGCCTCTGAATCAGATTTTTGCTCAAGTCCCTCAATTTCAGTCAGAAAATACCTGAAATCACAGAAAAACACACAAACTCATAGTAAAGTCTAGAATTGTGATTTTTATTTAAAAACTAATAAAATATATTAAAAACTAACTAAATCATACTAAAAACTCTGTAAAAACAATGCCGAAAAGCGTATAAATTATCCGCTCATCAGTCATCCTTCTAGCTCCAAATTTCTAAAGGTCAATGGACATCGCCTGAATCTTTATCATGGTGAAAAGATGATGGATCACAAGGAACTAGAGGTCTTCCTCTTGGAAGACCCACCAACAGAGGCAGAATGTGCCTAAAGAGCGTCCAACTTAAGGACGTAAAAGCAAAGTGCTAGGTGGGAGACAACCCACCATGGTATGATCGTTCCGTTTTAGTCTTAGCTTTATTTTCACTTTATTTTATTTTTCCGATGTTAATGACTCTTCTCATCATCCCTGCATATAGCTGCATATAGTTTACATTAGCATTCTGCATATTCAAAAAAAAAATGCACGCGACACGGCAGCGTCGCTGACGCGTTCGCATCACAAGTGCATTAGGAAGAAAAGAAAACTGAACAGAAAGTCACACAAAAGCGTGGCTGGAGGCATGCCTTAGGCACAAACAGGCCCACGCGACCGCGTTACCGACGCGACCGCGTGATTTGGAAAATAAGCCTCCCACGCGTCCGCGTCACCCACGTGAACGCGTGCCCATAAAAATCGACGTAAAAGAGGTATATGGCAGAGAGTTATGATGGAGTGGGGCTGGAATTATGCTAGAAGCACCAGCCCTATCACGCGATCGCGTCACCCACGCATTCGCGTCGTTTTCAAAATATGGCCATTCACGCGATCGCGTCACCCACGCGATCACGTCACCTTAAATTTTGGCAAAATAGGTTTCAAATAGAGAGTTGCACGAACACGAGGGTGCTCTCGCGCCAATAGCACAAATCAACTCACGCGACCGCGAGCCCCACGCATTCGCATCACTTGAAAACACCGCACCCCACGCGACCGCGTCACTCACGCGTCCGCGTCATATGCGGCGCACAGCTTATCCAGCTCAGCCAAAATATCTTATCTTTTCTTCCGCAAATCCTAATTTTTATTATTCCTCCTTACTTCCTTCTTCTCTCTTCTTCCTTCTCTATTCTTTCTCAATTTTTTCTTCTCCCCTTTTTCTCTTTCACATCCATTATCAAGGTTCTTTTCTTCTTCCTTCTTTACTTTTTCATTCTTATTCTTTTTCTTTTATTCATGTTTTCTTATTTATTTTTCTTTTTACTTTCATTATCCATATTTTCTTTTTCCTTTTTTTTATTCCTTTAATTGGTGTTGGAAATTTATTTGGGTCATTATTTATTTCTATATTTTGCTTGTGGATTATTATGGAATTGTTTGACAATTAATATTACCTTTTAAAGGGTTACTTGCATGTTCTATTTTATATTTTCAAAAACATATTTACCATGCATGCTATGTATTTGTGAAAAAACCCGTATGGCATTATGCACTACTTTTATGTTATCCTACTACTTTAATGCCTGTTTTTCACAAAATCCCTTTTATATTTTATTGATTAAAATATAATTGTCCATACAAACAGATTGTTAGTTTGAATGATGTGGTAATCTAACTTGGACATTGAATGCTTCATCTATGCTACTCATGCCTTTGCCGGCATGCCAATAAACATCTTGCATTTAATTGCCATCACATGCACTTACTATATTACCTTTGATGAACTTTTCACATGTAGTCTAGACCATGTGTTAACGACATACTTATTTATCATGCATGGATTACCACCCATATTGTTCGCTCCCTTGCTCGAACCCTTGGCTTTACATATTACTTTCTTTTTTCCTTTTTCAGGATGGCCACCAAGAAAGGCAAAGAGAAAGCTACTTCCAAACCACCAGCAAGGAGAGGAACAAAAAGAGCATTAGTGGCAGAGCCATCTTCCACAGCGGTGAAACCCTCAACAAAACGAATCAAGAGGATCATTAAGGTAGATAGAAAAGAAAAAACTTTCCCAGCAAAGGACATTGCGCGGTTTCCCAACTGCTATTGTGAGCAGATGGTCCCCATCCTGGCAGCAAGAAACTATAACAATGAGCACCTTCTCATCCTCCCAACCCACATTGCTGACTTTGTTGAGCCCCCATCGAATGAAGACAATGGGGATTCCTACGGAGATAGCAATGACAGGTTAATCTCTCATGGGTAGTAGAATTCTACTCCAACTTTCACATGCTAACCATGCAGTCTGTCTATGTTCGTCAGAAGCAAGTCCCCATAACTGAAGAGGCCATTCAACAAGCTTTAGATCTTCCCCCTGCTCCAGAAGGATTGGACGCATTCCAAGAAGCCTCACTCAAGCGCCAGATATACCAATTTGACTGGGACGCCGTTCTCAGAGTTATAGCACAACTTGACAACAGATGGATCTACGGATACCATCGTTCTCGACCTAAGGGCATATCGGCTTTAGCACTTACCTTGGAGGCTCGAGTATGGGCACAGATTATGTCTCATTTCGTCTTTCTGAGCACTCAAGAGTCCTCCTTCACTGTAGACATGGTAGTCTTACTCTGGTGTATCCTTATAGACCAGCCTCTAAACTTACCAAGACACATTCAGGATGCTATGGGACACGTACAAATTGCGGGCAACTTACCTTTTCCTGCCTTGGTTTCAAATCTCGTCTCAGCAGTCGGAGTCTCCTACAGGGCTGAGGACACCAAAGCCATGCTTACATGGGATGATCATCACGTCCTTAACGGGAAATATATCAGACCTCCAACAGCCACTATCAACCGGAGCACAGAACCAGCAGAGGACATCCCCTCTTCTTCCATACCACAAGCACCTACAACAAACCAACTGCTCCATCAAATACTTGAAAGGTTGGATCGGCAGGAACACAAAGCAAAGTTAAGAGAGCGCCGTAACCAGTGCCGATTCACATACCTTAAGCTACTTCTGGGATACTACAAACCTGACAAAGACCCAGACACCCCAGACTCCACTTCATTTACCAGTACAGGGAGCCATGACGGTCCCGATGGTGGAGATACTGCTACCAGCCCCCTGTTGTTCCTGACAGATGGCACCGAGGACGGTGCAAAGCCTTAAGTGTGGGGAGGTCGGTCAGTACCTGACTTCCGGAGGTAAATTCTCTTCCCTAAACACCAGTAAAATAGGATATTTAGTTAGTTTTTCTTTTGTAGAATAGGATAGATTGCATAGAAATAGGTTATTTGCATGCATGTTCTACTTGATTGAAAATAATAAGTTTCTTCTAAGATCCTATTTTTGAAAAATTTCACTAATTTAAATCAAAACTATTATGTTAAATTTGTTTGAAGTTGTATTTGGAACATAATTTAAGAAGCTAAGAACACACAACCTGTGAAACTTGAGCTTATTCACATGGTTACATTATTTAACCATGAATATTTTATTCTTGTGTGTTTACTTCTCTATGATTGTGATCTTTATTTTGTTTCATCCTATATGTCCAATGTTTAATATGTTACTGATGAGCGGATAATTTATACGCTTTTTGGCATTGTTTTTAGGTAGTTTTTAGTATGACTTAGTCAGTTTTTACTATGTTTTTATTAGTTTTTATGCAAAATTTACATTTCTGGACTTTACTATGAGTTTGTGTATTTTTCTGTGATTTCAGGTATTTTTTGGCTGAAATTGAGGGACCTGAGCAAAAATCTGATTCAGAGGCTGAAAAAGGACTGCAGATGCTGTTGGATTTTGACCTCCCTGCACTCAAAGTAGATTTTCTGCAGCTACAGGAGTCCAATTGGCGTGCTCTCAATTGCGTTGGAAAGTAGACATCCAGGGCTTTCCAGCAATATATAATAGTCTATACTTTGCCCGAGTTTAGATGACACAAACTGGCGTTCAACTCCAGTTCTCTGCCCTATTCTGGCGTTAAACGCCAGAAACAGGTTACAAGTTGGAGTTCAACGCCCAAAACAGGTTACAACCTATTGTTTAACTCCAAAAACAGCCTAAGCACGTGTAAAGCTCATGTCTTAGCCCCAGCACACACCAAGTGGGCCCCAGAAGTGGATTTCTGCACTATCTATCATATTTTACTCATTTTCTGTAAACCTAGGTTACTAGTTTAGTATAAAAACAACTTTTAGAGATTTATTTTGTATCTCATGACATTTTAGATCTGAACTTTGTAATTTTTTGACGGCATGAGTCTCTAAACTCCATTGTTGGGGGTGAGGAGCTCTGCTGTGTCTCGATGAATTAATGCAATTACTTCTGTTTTCCATTCAAACACGCTTGTTTCTATCTAAGATATTTATTCGTACTTCAATATGATGAATGTGATGATCCGTGACACTCATCACCATTCTCAACCTATGAACGCGTGCCTGACAACCACCTCCGTTCTACATTAGATTGAATGAGTATCTCTTGGATTCCTTAATCAGAGTCTTCGTGGTATAAGCTAGAATCCATTGGCAGCATTCTTGAGAATCCAGAAAGTCTAAACCATGTATGTGGTATTCCGAGTAGGATTCAGAGATTGGATGACTATGACGAGCTTCAAACTCACAAGGGTTGGGCGTAGTGACAAACACAAAAGGGTCAATGGATCCTATTCCAGCATGAGTGAGAACTGACAGATGATTAGCCGTGCGGTGACAGCGCACATGGACTATTTTCACTGAGAGGACGGATGGTAGCCATTGACAACGGTGATCCACCAACACACAGCTTGCCATAGGAAGAACCTTGCGTGCGTGAAGAAGAAGACAGGGGGAAAGCAGAGATTCAGAAGACAAAGCATCTCCGAAACTCCAACATATTCTCCATTATTGCATAATAAGTATTATTTAATCCATGCTCTCTTGTTCATTTACAAGTCAACTGATAATTATAATTGATATCCTGACTAAGAGTTACAAGATAACCATAGCTTGCTTTAAGCCAACAATCTCTGTGGAATCGACCCTTACTCACGTAAGGTATTACTTGGATGACCCAGTGCACTTGCTGGTTAGTGGTACGAATTGTGAAAAGTGTGATTTACAATTTCGTGCACCAAGTTTCTGGCGCTGTTGCCGGGGATTGTTTGAGTTTGAACAACTGACGGTGAATCTTGTTGCTTAGATTAGGAAAATTTTGTCTTTTGGGTCAGAGTCTTTTATTTTCTTTTCAAAATTTCTTTTTTTAAAAATATTATTTTTCTTTATTGATTTTTAGTTTTTCTGTGAGTTTAGTGTCATGTTTTAAGTTTGGTGTCAATTGCATGCTTTTCTTTGTCTTTCAGTTTTTGAATTGCATGTTCTTGTTCTTCCTTGATCTTCAAATTGTTCTGTGTCTCTTCTTGTTTTTCTTGTGATTTTTCAAAATATCAGTTTTCAAAAAAAAAATATTATTTATTAAATACCGTATTAAAACACGTTAAATTTATAGCTCAATTGGCTAGAGCATTGTGCTTATGTTCTTGGTAATTGGCTATCTTCTTTTTAAAACGTTTTTTTTAAATAATTTTTCTTTAATTAAATCTTGTGTCAACTTTTAAGTTTGGTATTTTCTTGTTATTTTTCTTTAATTTTCGAAAATTTATTTTTAGTTTTCTAAAAAGTTTTAAGTTTGGTGTTCTTTTTATGTTCTTGACTTTTTGAATTTTATTCTTGTTGTTCTTGTGAGTCTTCAAGGTGTTCTTGAGTCTTCTTTGTATTTTGATCTTAAAATTTTTAAGTTTGGTGTTCCTTGGTGTTTTCCCTCCAAAATTTTCAAAAAAAAGGAACATTAGATCTAAAAATTTTAAGTCTTGTGTCTTGTGTGTGTTTTTCTCTTTCTTCGTTAAATTCAAAAATATCTTTTCTCTTTATTTTAATTAATTTTCAAAATTTTCCTTTAAAAATTCGTATTTTTATTTTAAAACTTTCTATTTTATCTTATCTCAGTTTTAAAAATTTAAAATTCAAATCTTTTTTGAAAATCATATTCAAAAATTTTCAAATCTTTTTAATTAATTAGTCAATTCAACATTCAAATTTCTTTTTTTTTATTTTCCTTTTCTTTTAATTTTCGAAATCTATATTTTATTTTATAATTATTTTACTCTATTGTATTTCATTTTTTTCGGTTATTTTTAATTTCATAAAATAAAAATTTAAGAATATATTTTACTTGCAATTCACATCATCTCCCTTTCTCCATCATGGACTTAAGTGGAAATGAACAGTCTAGGAGGACTCTGGGGTCATATGCTAACTCCATTACTACTGCATATGGGAGTAGCATCTGTATACCTCCCATCAAAGAAAGCAATTTTGAGCTAAATCCTCAGCTCATTGTCATGGTGCAGCAAAACTGCTAGTATTCCGGTCTTCCACAGGAAGAACCTACTGAGTTTCTGGCACAATTCTTGCAAATTGCTGACACAGTACGTGACAAGGAGGTAGATCAGGATGTATACAGACTGTTACTATTTCCGTTTGCTGTAAAAGATCAAGCTAAAAGGTGGTTAAATAACCAACCCACAGCAAGCATAAGAACATGGAAACAGTTATCAGATAAATTCCTGAATCAATATTTCCCTCCAAAAAGGATGACACAGCTAAGGCTGGACATCCAAGGCTTTAAACAAGAGGATGATGAATCCCTTTATAATGCCTGGGAGAGGTACAGAAGGATGCTAAGGAAATGCCCCTCTGAAATATTTTCAGAGTGGGTGCAATTAGACATCTTCTACTATGGGCTTACAAAAAGAGCTCAGATATCTCTAGACCACTCAGCTGGTGGATCTATACACATGAGGAAAAATATTGAAGAGGCTCAAGAGCTTATTGATATAGTTGCTAGAAATCAACATCTGTACATAAGCAGTGGGTCCTCCATACAAGAAGAAACCAAAGCAGTATCTACTGAACTTGGTCCTCCAAAACAAGTTGCTGAACTCAATCAACAATTGTGTTTTCTAACAAAACAACTAGCAGAATTCAAGGAGATGCTACAAGACACTAAAAATGCTAATAAAAATATGGAAGCACAATTGAATTAGACAAAACAGCAGCTATCAAGGCAGATAATAGAAGAATGCTAGGCAGTTCAATTAAAAAGTGGAAAAACATTAAATACCTCACTTTAGAGCAGCAAGAAGCCAAGAAAAGAACAACTGACAGAGGATGAGCAAAATATTGTCCAAAATCCCTCTGAGGACAGTAAGAGCCCAAAGAGGAATAACTCTGGCATTCAAACGCCAAAAAGGGATGCAAGGCTGGCGTTAAACGCCCAACCCACGCACAGTTCTGGCGTTCAAACGCCAGAAACAGGCAGAGAGTTGGCATCAAACGCCCAATGGAAGCTCAGTTCTAGCGTTCAAACGCCAGAAACAAGTAAGGAGTTGGCGTCCAACGCCAATCTAGCTTCTAACCCTGGCAGTCAAATGCCAGTGAGGGATCAGACACACACAAGTGCTGATAACAACCCCTCTAAAAAGGCTTCTCCAACCACCTCTGTAGGAAATAAACCTGCAGCAACTAAGGTTGAGGAATACAAAGCCAAGATGCCTTATCCTCAAAAACTCTGCAAAGAGGAGTAGGATAAGCAATTTGCCCGCTTTGCAGACTATCTCATGACTCTTGAAATAAAGATTCTGTTTGCAGAGGCACTTGAGCAAATACCCTCCTATGCCAAGTTCATGAAAGAGATCTTGAGTCATAAGAAGGATTGGAGAGAAACTGAAAGAGTTATCCTCACTGACGAATGTAGTGCAGTCATTCTGAAAAGCTTTCCAGAAAAGCTTAAAGATCCCGGGAGCTTTATGATACCATGCATATTAGAGGGTAATTGCACCAAGACAGCTTTATGTGATCTTGAGGCAAGCATCAACCTAATACCTGGATCCACTATCAGAAAGCTTGGTTTAACTAAAGAAGTCAGACCAACCTGGATATGTCTCCAACTTGCTGATGGCTCCATAAAATACCCATCAGGCGTGATTGAAGACATGATTGCAGTGTCGGGCCATTCGCCTTTCCCACTGACTTTGTAGTGCTGGAAATGGAGGAGCACAAGAGTGCTACTCTCATTCTAGGAAGACCTTTCCTTGCAACTGGACGAACTCTCATTGATGTCTAAAAGGGGGAAGTAACCTTGAGGGTCAATGAGGATGAGTTCAAGTTAAATACTGTCAAAGCCTTACGGCATCCAGACACACCAAAAGACTGCATGAAAGTTTATTTTATTGACTCTTCGATGGAGGAGATCAACATGGCTGAGAGTCTCGAATCAGAGCTAGAAGACATCTTTAAAGATGCTCAGCCTGATTTGGAGGATTCAGAGGAATAAAAGAGCCTCTAGAAATTCCTCAGGAAGAGGAAAAACCTCCTAAACCCGAGCTCAAACCACTACCACCGTCCCTGAAATATGAATTTTTGGGAGAAGGTTACACTTTTTCGGTGATCATAAGCTCTGCTTTAAATCCACAGGAAGAGGAAGCACTGCATCAAGTGCTAAGGACACACAAGAAAGCTCTTGGGTGGTCCATAGTGACCTTAAGGGCATAAGCCCAGCTAGATGTATGCACAAGATCCTATTGGAGGATGATGCTAAGCCAGTGGTTCAACCACAGAGATGGCTAAATCCAGCCATGAAGGAGGTGGTGCAGAAAGAGGTCACCAAGTTACTGGAGGCTGAGATTATTTATCCCATTTCTGACAGTCCCTATGTGAGCCCTGTCCAAGTTGTCCCCAAAAAGGGAGGCATGACAGTGGTTTGTAATGAAAAAAATGAACTGGTTCCTACAAGAACAGTTACAGGGTGGCACATGTGTATTGATTACAGAAGGCTCAATACAGCCACCAGAAATGATCATTTTCCTTTACCATTCATAGACCAGATGCTGGAAAGACTAGCAGGTCATGATTATTACTGCTTTTTGGATGGCTATTCAGGCTACAATGAAATTGTAGTGGATCCCCAGGATCAAGAGAAAATAGCATTCACATGTCCATCTGGAGTGTTTGCTTACAGAAGGATGCCATTTGGGCTGTGTAATGTACCTACAACCTTTCAGAGATGCATGCTCTCTATTTTCTCTGATATGGTGGAAAATTTTCTGGAAGTCTTCATGGATGACTTCTCAGTATATGGAGACTCATTCAGCTCCTGTCTTGATCACCTGACACTAGTTCTGAAAAGATGCCAAGAGACTAACCTGGTTTTAAACTGGGAAAATGTCACTTTATGGTGACTGAAGAGATTATCCTTGGGCACAAGATTTCGAACAAGGGAATAGAGGTTGATTAAGCTAAGGTAGAGGTAATTGAAAAATTACCACCACCTACCAATGTTAAGGCAATCAGAAGCTTTCTGGGGCATGCAGGATTCTATAGGAGGTCTATAAAGAATTTTTCAAAAGTTGCAAAACCTCTAAGCAACCTGCTACCTGCTGACACGCCATTTGTGTTTGACACAGAGTGTCTGCAGGCGTTTGAAACTCTGAAAGCTAAGCTGGTCACAGCACCAGTTATTTCTGCACCAGTTATTTCTGCACCAGACTGGACATCACTATTCAAACTAATGTGTGATGCCAGTGACCATGCCATTGGTGCAGTATTGGGGCAGAGGCATGACAAGCTTCTGCATGTCATTTATTATGCTAGCCGTGTTTTAAATGATGCCCAGAAAAATTACACAACCACAGAAAAAGAATTGCTTGCAGTGGTTTATGCCATTGACATGTTTAGATCATACTTAGTAGGATCAAAAGTGATTGTGTACACTGACCATGCTGCTCTTAAATATCTACTTACAAAGCAGGATTCAAAACCCAGGCTTATAAGATGGGTGTTACTTCTGCAAGAGTTTGATATAGAAATAAGAGATAGAAAAGGGACAGAAAACCAAGTGGCTGATCATCTGTCCCAGATAGAACCAGTAGAAGGGGCGTCCTTTCCCTCTATTGAGATATCTGAAACCTTTCCGGATGAGCATTTGTTTGCCATTCAGGAAATACCATGGTTTGCAGACATTGCAAACTATAAAGCTGCAAGGTTCATACCCAAAGAGTACAGCAGGCAACAAAAGAAAAAATTAATTACTGATGCAAAGTACTACTTGTGGGATGAACCCTATCTCTTTAAGAGATGTGCAGACAGAATAATCCGTAGGTGTGTGCCTAGAGAAGAAGCACAGAAGATCTTATGGCATTGCCATGGATCACAATACGGAGGCCACTTCGGAGGTGAGCAAACAGCCACCAAGGTCCTCCAATGTGGCTTCTACTGGCCTACCCTCTATAGAGATTCCTGAGAGTTTGTACGTAACTGTGACAGTTGCCAGAGAGCTGGTAATCTACCTCATGGTTACGCCATGCCTCAACAAGGAATCTTGGAGATTGAGTTGTTTGATGTATGGGGTATTGACTTCATGGGGCCTTTCCCACCATCATACTCAAACACTTATATTCTGGTGGCAGTCAACTATGTATCCAAATGGGTAGAGGCCATTGCCACACCCACTAATGATACTAGGATAGTGCTGAAGTTCCTCTAGAAACATATCTTCAGCAGGTTTGGTGTCCCTAGAGCACTAATTAGTGATGGGGGAACTTACTTCTGCAATAAACAGCTTTACTCTGCTATGGTCCGGTACGGAATTAGCCACAAGGTGGCAACTCCATATCATCCACAGACAAACGGGCAAGCTAAAGTCTCTAATAGAGAACTAAAAAGAATCCTGGAATGGTCTGTAAGTACCCGTAGATAGGATTGGGCGAGAAGCTTGGATGATGCTCTGTGGGCTTACAGAACAGCATTCAAGACTCCTATAGGGACCTCTCCAAACCAGCTTGTATATGGTAAGGCCTATCATCTGCCTGTGGAACTGGAACATAAGGCCTACTCGGCAACCAGATTCCTAAACTTTGATGCCAGATTAGCTGGAGAAAAAAGATTGCTCCAGCTAAATGAACTAGAGGAATTCAGACTCACTGCTTTCAAAAATGCCAAGCTTTACAAAGAGAAAGCAAAAAGGTGGCATGGCAGAAAGCTATCATCGAGAGTCTTTGAACCAGGACAGAAGGTTCTGCTGTTTAACTCTAGGCTCCGACTATTCCCCGGGAAACTGAAATCCCAGTGGAGGGGACCATATGTGATTACAAGTATGTCACCATATGGCTATGTAGAGCTTCAAGACATTGATTCTAATAAGAAGTTCATTGTTAATGGACAGAGAATCAAGCATTATCTTGAAGGCAATGTTGAGCAAGAGTGCTCAAGGCTGAAGCTAGATTAAAAGCTCAGCAAGGTCCAGCTAAAGACAATAAAGAAGCGCTTGCTGGGAGGCAACCCATCCATTATCAAAACTTTTTCTGTTATTCTATTTTATTCTATTCTTCATTTTATTTATTTTTAAATTATACAAGTTCAATATTAATAATCTTCAAGGTAAAAAATCAATTGCATAAGTTCACAGGATTACAGAAGGATTCAGAGCACAAAACAAGGAAAAGGAGCTCACTGGCAAGAAAACACCAGTAAGAGGTACAATTGGGTGTTAAACGCCCAAAAGAAGCATCTACTGGGCGTTTAACGCTAGTAATGATACCTTTCTGGGTGTTAAACGCC
This sequence comes from Arachis ipaensis, assembly GCF_059453495.1. Taxonomy (NCBI): domain Eukaryota; kingdom Viridiplantae; phylum Streptophyta; class Magnoliopsida; order Fabales; family Fabaceae; genus Arachis; species Arachis ipaensis. The sequence goes on from NC_142443.1 coordinate 56,981,095, forward strand.
AGAATGGGTACCATTCTGGGCGTTTAACGCAATACTTGCAGCGTCCTGGGCATTTAAGGAAAAACGCCTAGTGACAAAGGAATTCTAACGTTTAACGCCAGCCAGAAGCAACAACTGGGCGTTAAACGCCCAAAAGAGGCTACAGAGGGGCGTTAAACGCCCAAAACATGCAGCAGTTGGGCGTTTAATGCCAGGATTGTGGAGGGGAGGAAGTTTTTGTTCCCAACTCGATTTTTTTCAAATTTTCATATTTTAATCCATTTTTCTTGCATAAACATGTTCCCATACTTTCATTTTTCAAACTTTTTCTTTCCAAATTTTTTTTAAAAAAAATCTTAATCCAAAAATTAAATCTTTTTCAATTCTTCTTCAACCTCTTCTCAAATCTTTTTCAAAACAAATCTATTTTTTTCAAATTTCTTTCAAACTCATCAATATCTTTTTCAAATCCTCACAACACTTCTAGAACAAATCTATCTTTTTTTCAAATATCTTTCATATCTTTTTAATTTTAAATTACATCTTTTCCTATCATACTTATCTTTTCCAAATCACATTTTCTAACATATCTTTTTCAAAAATTTTCGAAAACCCACCCCCCTTCCCTTTAAATCCTCGTTCGGCCTCCCCCTCTCTTCCCCAATTCGAACTTGGCTCTCCCTCTATCCCTCTCCTTTCCTTTCTTTTACTTGAGGACAAGCAAACCTCTAAGTTTGGTGTGTTTATCCGTGATCACTAAGCCAATACCCACCAAGATCATGGCTCCTAAGGGAAAACAATCCACCTCAAAAGGCAAGAAAGAGAATATTCCAAAACCACTTTGGAATCAAGGAAAGTTCTTAACCAAAGAACATTCAAACCATTACTACAAAATAATGGGTCTAAGGTCAGTGATCCCGGAAGTTAAATTCGATCTAAAAGAAGACAAATATCCGGAGATCCAAGAGCAAATTCGAAACAGGAGCTGGAAAATCCTAGCTAATCCTGAGACAAAGGTGGGAAAAAATATGGTTCAGGAATTCTACTCTAATCTATGGCAAACAGACAGGAAGAGAATAGCTGGAACCGCATTCTATGACTATCGAACTCTGGTCAGAGGGAAGATTGTTCACACCCACCAAGACAAAATAAGGGAGATCTTCAAGCTGCCTCAACTGCAAGATGACCCGGACTCCTTTAATAGGAGAATGATGAGATCGAATAAGAGCTTGGACAAAATCCTAAAGGACATATGCCTCCCCGGGACTAAATGGACAACCAACACAAAGGTGTCCCAAACCAACTCAAGAGAGGAGATCTCAAACCAATTGCTAGAGGCTGGCTGGACTTTATTGGGCGTTCTATACTGCCCACTAGCAACCGCTCTGAAGTCACCCTTAAAAGAGCAGTAATGATTCATTGCATTATGTTGGGAAAAGAAGTGAAAGTTCATCAGCTGATTTCTTGTGAGCTTTACCCAATTGCAAATAAAAACTCCAAAGATGCCAAATTGGCCTTTCCAAGCCTAATCTTCATGCTATGTAAAGATACTGGGGTAAAGATGGGAGTAGATGAGTATGTATCAGTTGAGCAACCAATCACTAAAAAGTCAATGGAAAGACAACAAGTGTAGGACGACCCCATCAAGAGGAGAGCACAGGAGTTCCTCCCAGAAATCCCTCAAATTGAATACTGGGAGCGCCTAGAAGAATCTGTTACCAAGTTGTAAGAAGCTGTGGATCAACTGAAGGAAGAACAACAAAATCAAAACAGCATGCTCTGCAAACTGCTGAGGGAATAAGAAGAGCAAAGGCGTGAACTGAAGGAACTAAAGCGCCAAAAGCTATCTCTTGAAGGACCAAGCACCCCACAGACTAAAGAGGTATCTACCTCCCAAAATAAAGGTTGTTGACTCCTAACTCTGTGATAACCTTTTATCTATTTTAGAGTATATGAGTATTAAAATTAGAGTCATTTGTCTTTATGTCCTTAGTTTCTTTTCTTTTATTGCTAAGTGTCTACTTTTATGCTTAATTTATATTATTTCCATTAAATAATAAATAAAAATTAGAGTCTATGACTTAAAGTTATGAACATCCTATGAATCCATCACCTTTCTTAAATGAAAAATGTTTTAATTACAAAAGGACAAGAAGTACATGGTTTCGAATTCATCCTTGAAATTAGTTTAATTATTTTGATGTGGTGACAATATTTTTTGTTTTCTGAATGAATGCTTGAACAGTGCATATGTCTTTTGAATTTGTTGTTTATGAATGTTAAATATGTTGGCTCTTGAAAGAATGATGAAAAAGGAGAAATGTTATTGATAATCTAAAAAATCATAAAAATTGATTCTTGAAGCAAGAAAAAGCAGTGAATGCAAAAGCTTCCAGAAAAAAAAATAGCGAAAAAAAAGAGATAAAGAAAAAGAAAAAGCAAGCAGAAAAAGCCAAAAGCTCTTAAAACCAAAAGGCAAGAGCAAAAAGCCAATAGCCCTTAAAATCAAAAGGCAAGGTAATACAAAGGATCCAATGCTTTGAGCATCAGTGGATAGGAGGGCCTAAAGGAATAAAATCCTGGCCTAAGCGGCTAAACCAAGCTGTCCCTAACCATGTGCTTGTGGCGTGAAGGTGTCAAATGAAAACTTGAGACTGAGCGGTTAAAGTCAAGGTCCAAAGCAAAAAAAAAACAGTGTGCTTAAGAAACCTGGACACCTCTAATTGGGGACTTTAGCAAAAGCTGAGTCACAATCTAAAAAGGTTCACCCAGTTATGTGACTGTGGCATTTATGTATCCGGTGGTAATACTGGAAAACAAAGTGCTTAGGGTCACGGCCAAGACTCATAAAGTAGCTGTGTTCAAGAATCAACATACTGAACTAGGAGAATCAATAACACTATCTAAATTCTAAGTTCCTATAGATGCCAATCATTCTGAACTTGAATGGATAAAGTGAGATGCCAAAACTATTCAAGAGGCAAAAAGCTACTAGTCCCGCTCATCTGATTGGAGCTAAGTTTCATTGATATTTTGGAATTTATAGTATATTCTCTTCTTTTTATCCTATTTGATTTTCAGTTGCTTGGGGACAAGCAACAATTTAAGTTTGGTGTTGTGATGAACGGATAATTTATACGCTTTTTGGCATTGTTTTTAGGTAGTTTTTAGTATGACTTAGTCAGTTTTTACTATGTTTTTATTAGTTTTTATGCAAAATTTACATTTCTGGACTTTACTATGAGTTTGTGTGTTTTTCTGTGATTTCAGATATTTTCTGGCTGAAATTGAGGGACCTGAGCAAAAATCTGATTCAGAGGCTGAAAAAGGACTGCTGTTAGATTCTAACCTCCCTGCACTCAAAGTGGATTTTCTGGAGCTACAAAAGTCTAATTGGCGCGCTCTCAATTGCGTTGGAAAGTAGACATCCAGGGATTTCCAGCAATATATAATAGTCTATACTTTGCCCGATTTTAGATGACACAAACTGGCATTCAACGTCAGTTCTCTGTCCTATTCTGGCGTTAAACACCAGAAACAGGTTACAAGTTGGAGTTCAACGCCCAAAACAGGTTACAACCTGGCGTTTAACTCCAGAAACAGCCTAGGCACGTGTAAAGCTCAAGTCTCAGTCCGAGCACACACCAAGTGGGCCCTGGAAGTGGATTTCTGTACTATCTATCATAGTTTACTCATTTTCTGTAAACCTAGGTTACTAGTTTAGTATAAAAACAACTTTTAGAGATTTATTTTGTATCTCATGACATTTTAGATCTGAACTTTGTACTTTTTTGACGGCATGAGTCTTTAAACTCCATTGTTGGTGGTAAGGAGCACTGTTGTGTCTCGATGAATTAATGCAATTACTTCTCTTTTCCATTCAAACACGCTTGTTTCTATCTAAGATATTTATTCGTACTTCAACATGATGAATGTGATGATCCGTGACACTTATCACCATTTTCAACCTATGAACACGTGCCTAACAACCACCTCCGTTCTACATTAGATTGAATGAGTATCTCTTGGATTCCTTAATCAGAGTCTTCGTGGTATAAGCTAGAATCAATTGGTAGCATTCTTGAGAATTCGAAAAGTCTAAACCTTGTTTGTGGTATTCCGAGTAGGATTCAGGGATTGGATGACTATGACGAGCTTCAAACTCACAAGGGTTGGGCGTAGTGACAAACGCAAAAGGGTCAATGGATCCTATTCCAGCATGAGTGAGAACCAACAGATGATTAGTCGTGCGGTGACAGCGCACATGGACTATTTTCACTGAGTGGATGGATGGTAGCCATTGACAACGGTGATCCACCAACACACAGCTTGCCATAGGAGGAACCTTGCGTGCGTGAAGAAGAAGACATGGGGAAGGCAGAGATTCAGAAGACAAAGCATCTCCAAAACTCCAATATATTCTCCATTACTACATAATAAGTATTATTTAATCCATGCTCTCTTGTTCATTTGCAAGTCAACTGATAATTATAATTGATATCCTGACTAAGAGTTACAAGATAACCATAGCTTGCTTTAAGCCAACAATCTCTATGGGATCGACCCTTACTCAAGTAAGGTATTACTTGGACGGCCCAGTGCACTTGCTGGTTAGTGGTACGAATTATGAAAAGTGTGATTTACAATTTCGTGCACCAGTTACATGCTTGCATATGACTAAGGCCATTAATTGTTTAGCTCACTTATCCCAAATAAGCCTACCCCTTAAATTACCTTTGATTAGCCACTTTGAGCCTTTTTAATCCCTTTTGTTCTATATCTTACCACATTACTAGCCTTAAGTAGAAAAACAATTACATGTCCCAATTGAATCTTTGGTTAGCTTAAGATAGAAATTGTGTGTTAATTGAGTATGGGAAGATTGTGGAAACAAGGGTTAATAAGGGAATGTGTCATGATAAAATAATGAGAATTTGGGTACCTACTCATGTGAAACTATAAAAATTAAAAATCCATGTGCATTGATAAGCTATGTTTATTTCATGTTCAAAAAAATAAAAAAGAAAAAAAAAATATTCCAAAAATATTCAATAAATATTTAAATAAATAAGGGGACAAAATTACCCCGATTCTAAGTTAAGTTAAGTTCAAAGATCAATGCATATGTGATAAAAATTAAAAGAAAGTTGATGCATGAGTATGTAATGCAAAAAGTGAGAATTATGGGTAGCTAGGCATGATTCTAAAGAATATATGTATGTTAGGTGAAAGCTTAGGCTAATTAAAGATTCAATTTGTAGCTCACTTAGCCATATATATACCCTTACCCTTACCTTAGCCCCATTACAACCTTAAAAAGACCTCATGATGTTTGCATTGGTATATTAAATGTTGTTGATTGATTAGGTGAAGAAAAAAATTTAGAAAGCATAATTAGAGAAGAGTAGAGTGATATACACTTGAGAGACTAGAGTGCACATACATCATCAGTGAGGGTTCAACGCTTAAAATCTATGTTCCCTGCTTTCATGAGCTATCTTCTTGCATTTTTTATCTGTTCTTACTGTATAAACTGAATTAGTGGAATTTGATTTATGTTTGTCTTGAAGAGCTTATTTACTTTTAACCAAGTGAACAAGAATCATATAGTTGCATTCATATATATATATATATATATATATATATATATATATAGGTTGCATTGCATTTCATGAGTTTTACATGTCCCTACTCATTTACTTTATCTCCTTCAACTAAGCATGAGGACATGCTAATGTTTAAGTGTGGGGAGGTTGATAAACCATTATTTTATGATTTAAATGTGTTTAATTGAGTGGTTTTATCAAGCCTTTACCTACTTATTCATATGATTTGCATGTATTACAATTCCTTCCCAAAAATTGTCCATGGTTGAAAACTTGCTTCCTATAGATCTTTTAATTATGTATTTTTATTCTCCTTTATACCATTCGATGCCGTGATCCGTGTGTTAAGTGTTTCAGGCCTCACAAGGTAGGAATGGCTTAGAGAATGGAGAGGAAGCTTTCAAAAATGGAAGGAACACAAGAAACCAAGGAGATGACCAGCGAACACTGACGCAAGCGCATGGCTCACGTGAGCGTGCGAAATGAAGAAATCGCAGCAACGGGAACGCGTGCCTGACGCAAACGCGTAGATTGAAGTCTGCACGCCTGACGGGAACGCATGGACGAAGCGAACGCATGACAAGAAAAATTGCTGACTGACGCGAACGCGTGGACGACACGTATGCGTGACCTGTGCGATCTGCAGAAATAACAGAATACGCTGGCGATTTTGGGCCGTATTTTGACCCAGTTTTTGGCCCAGAAACACAAACTAAACCTAGGGAACATGCTGAGACTCAACACGCATCCACACACATTCAGATTCATCACATTAGGATTACTTCAGTTTTAGATCTGAATCTAGATTAGTGTTACATTGATAGTTTATGCTTTTGCTTTTTATTGTGGATGTTGAAGAGCCATTACCTCCGTGAAGACACTACTTTAGTTTGTTTCTTTATTCCTTTACTCTTTTCAGTTGATCATTGACTCTATTCAAATAAGTATGTTACATTTTGAGTTTATTAATATATAAAGTTACTTTTATTTTTAATTAATTTTAAGTCTCTATTTTATTTTGTTTAATTATGTCTTCTTATATTTTTATGAGTATTAATTCCATGTCAATGGAGTAGATTTTCTACTTGACATGGGGGTTGATTAAGAGGAGACACTTGAGTTGGAATGCTCAAGTGCCTAGTTAAATCGGACGTTGTTGGCTAATTCTGTACCTATTAATGCTAGACCTTCCCAAGGGAGAGGACTAGGATTTGTGGGTAAGAGTTAGCTCAATCACTTGACTTTCCTTTATTTAGTAAGGGTTAACTAAGTGAAAACAACAACCTCTTTACACTACATTTGAGAAGATTCCAAAGAGGATAGAACTTCCAATTAATCATTCCCCCAGTCAAGGCCTTTTTATTTATAATATCAATAATTATTCTTAGTTCATTTTTGTTGCTCTGATTTATGATTAATCAATTGCTCATTATTATCCAACTTTCAAAACCTTCGGAAACATTCTAGTTAATAAAATAGCACTCTTTCCTGCAACTCGTTGGGAGACGACCTGGGACTCATACTCCCAGTATTTTTATTTCTAAAATTTGTGACAACCCTTTTTAAATTGGTGAGGCGGATCTTAGCTGGTTAAGAGCTATACGTTCAACACTATTCTCTTATTTAAAATCTCTTAATTGGTTAACTTCTGCCGGTCCACCACCCTCACACCCCAGAAAGGCACGTTCATATGATCAACGGAGGATTCGCAGGAGGAGGAATCTCCAAATCATCCCGCAAAAGATACCTCAAAGAAGTATACCATGTCGGAGAAGGAGACAGGTCACTCGACCTCCCCACTATCACTTTCACTAAAGAAGACGCCGCGGGCATCATCCCTGGGCATGATGACCCCGTGGTCATTACCATCGTACTAGCTAATGCCAACCTCTACCGAACACTGGTTGATCAGGGAAGCTCCGCGGATATCCTATTCAAATCCGCCTTTGATAAGCTCAGACTACAAGAAAAAGAGCTCAGGGTATATCCCAACAGCCTGTTCGGGCTAGGAGACGCTCCGCCACTTAGGTACATCTCACTGCACACGACCTTCAGAAAGGGAACCCACTCCAGAACACTGAGCATAGACTATATCGTGGTTGACGTGAATTCTGCATACAACACCCTTATAGGTCAGACGACACTAAACTAGCTTGCTACAGTAGTCTCCACTCGACACCTATGTATGAAGTTCCCAACTCCAGAGGGTATAGCCATCGTCAAAGGAGACCAAAAGCTCGCGTGATGCTGCTATAACGAAAGATTGAATCTAAAAGGCGACCCCAAAGGAAAGGAAGCTAATACCATTGAACTAGGGGGAACCCAGGTCCGTGACGAATTTCGTCCTCAACCAGAAGGCGAGACTGAATAGGCCTAAATCAGAGACACCATAGATATGACAACAAACATAGGTGCGAACCTAAAAGAAGACCTAAAGGAACTACTAATAAAGTTCCTAAGGGACAATTCCGACCTTTTCGCATGGAAAGCCGAGGACATGCCCGGTGTTCCGAGGGTTACCTGAAACTGAAGGTCGATCTCGGATGAGATCTGCTGCGGTGGCCGGAACTGTTGTGTCCGACTTGTTGGCTTTGGAGGTGCTGCTAATCCTTGATCACCGGAGGGTGGTGGTACCTGCAAGAGACTCCGATGCTTAAGTTAGCATGGGCTTTAAGCAGTTATTTTGAGTTGAATCAGAGTATGAGTTATACATGGGTGCTCCAGTGTATTTATAGTAGTGTGGGCTAACCTTCTTAGATAAGTGATACAAGGATTTATACCGGTTCGGAATTCCACAAGATAATTCCGTTGTTAGTATAGTCCAAACCAATAGTCAATCCTAAAATCAAATTAAACTTGATTTTGTCACATGTACAAACCCCAATGAATTTATAACCGAAGTATTTGAACTCCGGGTCATCTCACAAGGAATCGCAATAAAGTGGTCAATTATTGGCTGTGGAGATGCAAGGGGGGTTTGATTTGGAAATTGACAAGAAAATATAAATGACGAGAAAGTGAAATAACAAGAATTAAAGAAAGGCAAGGTAAGAACTCTTTGCTAGACATAGGTAATTGAGATCACCATCCTTATCTACAAATCGTGTATTGACAATTATGAGGAACCGAGCTCATTAGGTCTACTAACTAAAGCCTTAAGTACATAATATCTACTCCTATACTTGGAGTACATCAAATGGCTTGATCAACATCAATCCATAAGTCCCAACCTAGCTACTAATTGACTTAGTAGTAGGCTAGAGTCAATGGTTATCAAATTGATCACTAAGGGTTCTCAAATCACCAATTCCATTAGACCCAATGACTCAAGTTTACCCAATTCCCTTAGCCTAGGCCAAGAGTAAAGGAAACTACTAAAAAACAAGAGGAAACGTTCTATCAAACACCTAGAGTGCAATAAAAGTAAACATCATAAAATGCAAGAATTAACAAAATTCATGACCATCATAAGCAAGAAATCAACACTAGCAATTAAGATGAACATAAAAGAAGACATGAAAATATAAAATTGCATTAGAAGAAATCAAGATCTAACAATGGTTCATCAACATAAAAGAGAGCATAAAAAGGGAAATTAACACTACAACTAAGAGAATCAAGATGTAGAAACAAGAAGTTGTAAAGGAAACAAGATGAAATCAAGTAATCAAAGTTAGATCTAAGAGAAATTAACCTAATCCTAACCTAATCCTAGAGAGAAGAGGTTCTCTCTCTAAAAAACTAACTAAAGGCTCATCATGACTAACTAAGTGCTCCCCATTTGCTCAATCTTCATTTCTGCATCAAATACCCTCAGAAACGAGTTAGATTTGGGCCTGGACAGCTCAGAAATTGCCCCCAGCATTTTGCCTTTAAGTGGGTCACGTGCCGAGCGTCATGCGTGTGCGTGCTTGACGCGCGCGCGTTGATTAACCCATATTTTATGATGTATTTTGTGCTCAATTTAAGTGATTTATTCAATCCTTCACCCACTTATTCATGTAATTTGCATGGTTTTACTTTCCCTTTCTTATTATGTGATATATGTGAAAAACATGTTTCCTATGCTTTAGAAATATTAAAATTAATCATCCTGTATTACCATTTGATGCCGTGATTTGTGTGTTGAGTGCTTTCAGGCTTTATAGGGCAAGAATGACTTAAAGGATGGAAAGGAAACATACAAAAATGGAAGGAAAGCACAAAAATGGAGTTTTGAAGAAAAGGGCAGCGACGCGAATGCATGGACGAAGAGGCCGCGTGCCCAGCGTGAAAAGGCAGCGACGCGAACGCGTGATTGACGTGGATGTGTGCCTTGAGAAGAACGCAAATGACGCGTATGCGTGACTAAAGCGAACGCGTGACAAGGAAAACTCCCAAATGACGCGACCGCGTGACCCACGCGCACGCGTGACAGACACCACACACCAGAAACAGCAGAAAACACCCCCAGCGATTTCTGAAGCCCTTTTGGCCCAGATCTAAGTCCAGAAAACATAGATTAGAGGTTATAAGGTGGGGGAATGCATCCATTCAGGGAGGAGGCCTTGGGATTATTCACTTTTCATAATTTAGATGTAGTTTTTAGAGAGAGAGGTTCTCTCCCCTTTCTTAGGTTTTAGGATTAGGATTCTTCTTAAAGGAATTAGGATTTCTTATTATTTCAACTTACTCTCAGGTTCAATATTCTTTTTACTTTATATTTCTCTTTTACTTCCAGATACTTTAATGCTTTTATTTAATTACTTATGTTGCCAAATTGGCTTATGAACCATTCATGTTAGGATTTTCTTTATTTGATATAAATTGAGGTATTTCAGATTTATGATTCTTATTTAGCTTTTTATATTCTTGGCTTTAATTGATTAACTAGAGGCTCTTGAGTTATCAAACTTATCGTGATTGTTAATTGTTATTTTTTCTAATTAAATTGAATTCCACTAACTCTAGTCTTTCCTTAGGAGTTGGCTAGGACTTGGGAATCTAACTAATTAGTCCACTTGACTTTCCTTTGCTTTCATAAAGATTAACTAAGTGGGATTAAACTCAATTCTCATAAGGATAACTAGGATAGGACTTCCGAATTTTCATACCTTGCCAAGAATTTTATTAGATATTAATTTATTAATTCCTGCAATTTATTTTCCTTGTTCAAACCTTTCAAAATCCAAAAACACTATTTTCCATAACTAATAATAAGAACACCTCCCTGCAATTCCTTGAGAAGACGACCCGAGGTTTGAATACTTCGGTTTATAAATTTTATTGGGTTTGTTACTTGTGACAACCAAAACATTTGTAAGAAAGGATGATTGCTCGGTTTAGAAACTATACTTGCAACGAGAATTTATTCTGAATTCTAAACCCTCAATCATTCGTTCTTCAAAAATGGCGCCGTTGCCGGGGAATTGCAAACGTGTGCCTTATTATTGGTTATTGTAAATATTTTTCTTTTACTTGTTTATTTGTTTTTGTTTTTCCCTTTTATTTCTATTAGCTACTATGAATTCTCACCCCTCTTGCTTTGAGTTTGGTTCTAAATTTGTTGAAGGGAATGAAAGCTATAACAGGAATATGCATCAAGGTCTAAGCAATCAAAGATGGATGGAGCCAAGAGGATCTGATCAACCCTCTAGGAAACAACACCCTCCAAGATATCATAAGCAAGGACCACTCTACAATGCATACCAAGCTGATAGATATGGTGGACCACCTTGTAATTACCAACAAGCCCCACCCTGTGCTTATAGACCATCCTCTAAATGTAGCTTTGAACCACCACACTCACAAATTCCTTTTCACCATTCACCATCATATGACCCTTATCCACCACAATCCCAATCCAATTACTCCCAAGAACCACCACATTCTTATTATGAACCCTCTCTTCCAACCAATGAAACCTCATATCCGCCCCAACCTCGAATGAACGACAAACTTCGTGTTCTTCTTCAAGGGCAAGCGAAGATGCAAAGGGACGTACTGTAACTCACTACTGCCTTAACCGAGGTAGTAAATATAATAGCTTCCCGACATCTGAGCACTCAAAGTACTCCCATGGCTACATGTGAAAAATCAAAAGAAGAGCGTAGCATGAAGGAGACACTAGAAACTTCGGTGGACAATGAGGAGCATGGCTTTGTATTAGAACAATTGGAGGAAGCCATAATAGTTGTAGGAGAAGAAGTGGTTGAAGATTTGGGAGACGCTGAACCTCCATGGGAATCAAGAACTGTAAAGGATTCCGTCGAGAAGCTCGGAATGGATGCCAAGGAGGATAGTGCACAACCTCCAAAGCATATACCTTGTGAAAAATTGGACGGTACATACCAAGAAATTGATTCCACAGGCAGTGATGATCATGAATCAAGCTCTCCTAGTCATGAACTTGCATCTGCAACTGAAATCCTTGAGCCTGAAAAACCTCATCCAAGTGAATACGAAGATGATGTTGAGGTAGATTTCTCTCAACCTCCAACTTATGACTTGAGTGGCGAGGAAGACATAGAAGACTTTGATCAAGACGCAGTTACAATTGAAGAATTTTGCAAAGAAGTGGAGGAATTCACAAAAGAATACAAGGGAGCAGAGCTTAGAGAACCACTGGAAACACCTATCCCAAGGCCATTACCACCTAATACGAGCTTCAAGTGGGTACAATCCTTAACCTTTATCTTTACTTTTCCACTTGAATATGGTTTGCTTGAAACAGATGGCCAGCTTAGAGCTCTCTGCAGCTTTAAGAGTAAGAGGGAAATGGCTCGTACTCAGAATTGGCATGCAAGATTCAATAAGGTTTCACGCTTTAATTCGAAGTGCAAGGATTGGTATCAAGTTCAATTGAATGAGTCTCGGAAGATGTTTGGTCATCTTGGTGAGGATACAATTTCTAAACCGCTCGGATGGAAGAATATAGATCAAGACAAAGGCGGATTTAAAAGCAAAGTTTGGGATCTTGGAAAATATTCTGACATTCGTCACCCCGGGAGCCTGAGAATCTGTTTGAAGCTACTCAAAAGCTTTACATGCCTAGTTTGGGACCCCGGAGGCTGTTGGCATTCCAAACATTGGTGGAGATTTCTGGATGAATTTAAGCACAAGCACCATAACAGGAAGCTCATCAAATGTCCAACTTAAGGACTTTAACTAAAAGTGCTAGGTGGGAGACAACCCACCATGGTATGATTGTTCCTGATTCAATTTTATTTCGTTTTGTTTGGTTTTATATTATATTATTTTCATTGAACCTGAATATTATTCTTAGCATTTGCATCAGCATTACATACTACATAATTGCATATATAAAAAAAAATCGCACGCGACGTGACAGCGTTGCTGACGCGTCCGTATCACAAGTGCATTAGGTAGAAAAGGAAAGCGAACAGAAAGTCAAACGAAAGCATGGCTGGAGGCGTGCCTTTGGCACAAGTTGACCCACGCGACCGCGTCGCTAACGCGTTCGCGCCAGTTGCGAAAAATACCTCCCACGCGGCCGCGTCACTCACCCGAACGCGTGACCTGGAAATCGGCATAAAGATCCAACGCCCAGAAATCTGGGCTGGAATTGTGCGGCTGGTGTGCGTTTAGCACAAATGGCCCACGCGTTCACGTCCCTGACGCTAACGCGTCACTTGCAAAATACTCATCCCACGCGAAAGCGTGAGCGACGCATCCACGTCGCGTGGATATTAAGGCCCCCTAATGGAGACAGAGAGTTGCGCTGAAACAACGCTGGAAGTGTGCGTCTAGCACAATTTTCAGTGACGCGGTCGCGTGCCTCACATGTCCGCGTCACCCATCTTTTACCCAAACCACGCGATTGTGTCGACCACGCAACCACGTCAAACCTATTTCACCCTAGTCGCGCGATCACGCGCCCCACGTGTTCGCGTGGATTTAAATCCACTAACCCCAAGTCACGCGAACCTGGTGCACGAAATCGTGATCTTCAACAATGGCGCCAATGGCTTGGTGCTCTCAAACGTGAATCACACTTTGTCACAATTCTGCACAACTAACCAGCAAGTGCACTGGGTCATCCAAGTAATAAACCTTACGTGAGTAAGGGTCGATCCCACGGAGATTGTCGGCTTGAAGCAAGCTATGGTCACCTTGTAAATCTCAGTCAGACGGATTCAGATAGTTATGGAGATTTGATAATCAAAACATAATTGAAATATAAACTAGGATAGAGATACTTATGTAATTCATTGGTGAGAGTTTCAGATAAGCGTATAGAGATGCCTTTCGTTCCTCTGAACCTCTGCTTTCCTGCTGTCTTCATCCAATCATTCCTACTCCTTTCCATGGCAAGCTTTATGTAGGGCATCACCATTGTCAATGGCTACATCCCATCCTCTCTGTGAAAATGGTCCAATGCGCTGTCACTGCATGGCTAATCATCTGTCGGTTCTCGATCATACTGGAATAGGATTTACTATCCTTTTGCGTTTGTCACTACGCCCAGCACTCGCGAGTTTGAAGCTCGTCACAGCCATCCCTTCCCAGATCCTACTCGGAATACCACAAACAAGGTTTAGACATTCCGGATCTCAAGAATGGCCGTCCATGGGTTCTAACTTATACCACGAAGATGCTAATATCTCGGACTCGGTCCTCTGTATTAGATATCTAAGAGATACTCAGTCTAGCTTGTTTGCATGTAGAACGGAAGTGTTTGTCAGGCACGTGTTCATAGTTGATAATGATGATGAGCGTCACATAATCATCACATTCATCATGTTATTGGGTGCGAATGGATATCTTAGAGAAGGAATAAGCTTAAATTGAATAGAAAAACAGTAGTACTTTGTATTAATTCATGAGGAACAGCAGAGCTCCACACCTTAATCTATGGAGTGTAGAAACTCTACCGTTGAAAATACATAAGTGATAAGGTCCAGGCATGGCCGAATGGCCAGCCTCCAAAACGTGATCAAAGGATCAAAAGATAATCCAAATATGTAAATACAATAGTAAAAAGTCCTATGTATGCTAAACTAGTTACTAGGGTTTACAGAAATGAGTAAATGATGCAAAAATCCACTTCCGGGGCCCACTTGGTGGGTGCTTGGACTGAGCATTGAGCTTTACACGTGTAAAGGCTTCTCTTGGAGTTGAACGCCACTTTGTAACCTGTTTCTGGCATTTAACTCCACTTTGCAACCTGTTTCTGGCGTTTAACTCCAGAATGCAGCATGGAGCTGGTGTTGAACGCCAGTTTGCGTCGTCTAAACTCGAGCAAAGTATGGACTATTATATATTTCTGGAAATCCCTGGATGTTTACTTTTCATCTCAATTGAGAGTGCACCATTTGGAGTTCTATAGCTACAGAAAATCCACTTTGAGTGCAGGGAGGTCAGAATCCAACAGCATCTGCAGTCCATCTTTATCCTCTAAATCTGATTTTTGCTCAAGTCCCTCAATTTCAGCCAGAAATTACCTGAAATCACAGAAAAATACAAAAAATCATAGTAAAGTCTAGAAATGTGAATTTTATTTAAAAACTAATAAAAATATACTAAAAACTAACTAAATTATACTGAAAACTATGTAAAAAAATAATGCCAAAAAGCGTATAAATTATCCGCTCATCACAACACCAAACTTAAATTGTTGCTTGTCCCTAAGCAACTGAAAATCAAATAGGATAAAAAGAAGAGAATATACTATAAATTCTAAAATATCAATGAAACTTAGCTCCAATCAGATGAGCAGGACTTGTATCTTTTTGCCTCTTGAATAGTTTTGGCATCTCACTTTATCCATTGAGGTTCAGAATGATTGGCTTCTATAGGAACTTAGAATTCAGATAGTGTTATTGATTCTCCTAGTTCAGTATGTTGATTCTTGAACACAGCTACTATATGAGTCTTGGCCGTGGCCCTAAGCACTTTGTTTTCCAGTATTACCACTGAATACATAAATGCCACAGACACATAACTGGGTGAACCTTTTCAGATTGTGACTCAGCTTTGCTAAAGTCCCCAATTAGAGGTATCCAGGGTTCTTAAGCACACTCTGTTTTTGCTTTGGACCTTGACTTTAACTGCTCAGTCTCAAGTTTTCACTTGACACCTTCACGCCACAAGCACATGGTTAGGGACAGCTTGGTTTAGCCGCTTAGGCCAGGATTTTATTCCTTTAGGCCCTCCTATCCACTGATGCTCAAAGCCTTGGATCCTTTTTATTACCCTTGCCTTTTGGTTTTAAGGGCTATTGGCTTTTTGCTCTTGCCTTTTGGTTTAAAGGGCTTTTGGCTTTTTCTGCTTCCTTTTTCTTTTTCTCTTTTTTTTTTGCCATTTAACATTTCTCTTTTTTCATCATTCTTTTAAGAGCCAATATATTCAACATTCATAAACAACAACTTCAAAAGACATATGCACTGTTCAAGCATTCATTCAGAAAACAAAAAGTGTTGCCACCACATCAAAATAATTAAACTAGTTTCAAGGATGAATTTGAAACCATGTACTTCTTGTTCTTTTGTAATTAAAACATTTTTCATTCAAGAGAGGTGATGGATTCATATTCATAACTTTAAGGCATAGACACTTAGACACTAATGATCATGTAGTAAAGGCACAAACATAAATAACACATAAGGCTCAAAAACTGAAAAACAGCAAATAAATAGATAAGGAAATTAAGGAATGAGTCCACCTTAGTGAGGGTGACGTCTTCCTCTTCTTGAAGGACTAATGGTGCTTTTGAGCTCCTCTATGTCTCTTCCTTGTCTTTGTTGCTCCTCCCTCATAGCTCTTTGATCTTCTCTAATTTCATGGAGGATGATGCAATGCTCTTGGTGAGGTCCATGATCTCTTATTTGCTCCATCCTTTTCTTAGTGAGGTCCTCTTCTCTAATTTCAAGGACTTAACATCCCTGCCCCAATTAGGCGTGTAAAATGCCCTTACTGTGCAATCCTGGCATTTTACGCCAGACTGCTGCTTGTTTCTGGCGTTAAACGCCTAAATGTAGCCTGTTTCTGGCATTTAACGCCAGGCAGATGCTTGTTTCTAGCGTTAAACGCCAGCTTGGTGTCTATTTCTGGCGTTTAACGCCAGACAGATGCTTGTTTCTGGCATTTAAATGCCAGACTGCTCTCCTCCAGGGTGTGCTGTTTTCAATGCTATTTTTTTCATTTTGTTTTTGATTTTTCAGTAGTTTTTGTGACTCCACATGATCATCAACCTAATAAAACATGAAATAAGAAAGAGAAAATAAAATAGATATGATTAAATAACATTGGGTTGCCTCCCAACAAGCGCTTCTTTAATGTCAATAGCTTGACAATGAGCTCTCATGGAGCCTTACAGATAATCAGAGCAAGGTTGGAACCTCCCAACACCCAACTTAGAGTTTGAATGTGGGGGTTCAACACCAAACTTAGAGTTTGGTTGTGGCCTCCAAACACCAAACTTAGAGTTTGACTGTGGGGGCTTTGATTGACTCTACAGTGAGAGAAGCTTTTCATGCTTCCTCTCCATGGTTACAGAGGGAGATCCTTGAGTTTTAAACATAAGGTTGTCCTCATTCAGTTGAAGGACCAACTCTCCTCTGTCCACATCAATCACAGCTCTTGTTGTGGCTAGGAAGGGTCTTCTAAGGATGATGGATTCATCCTCATCCTTCCCAATGTCTAGGATTATGAAATCAGCAGGGATGTAAAGGCCTTCAACCTTCACTAACACGTCCTCTACTTGTCCATAAGCCTGTTTTTTTGAGTTGTCTGCCATCTCTAATGAGATTCTAGCAGCTTGCACCTCAAAGATCCCTAGTTTCTCCATTACAGAGAGTGGAATTAAGTTTATTCCTGACCCCATGTCACACAGAGCCTTCTCAAAGGTCATGGTGCCTATGGTACAAGGTATTAAGAATTTTCCAGGATCCTGTTTCTTTTGAGGTAATTTCTGCCTGTCCAATGCATTCAGTTCATTGGTGAGGAAGAGAGGTACATCTTCCCAAGTCTCATTACCAAATAATTTGGCATTCAGCTTCATGATTGCACCAATGTACTTGGCAACTTGCTCTTCAGTAATGTCTTCATTTTCTTCAGAAGAAGAGTACTCATCAGAGCTCATGAAGGGCAGAAGGAGGTTCAATGGAATCTCTATGGTTTCTAGATGAGCCTCAGATTCCTTTGGTTCGTCAAAGGGATACTCCTTATTGGTCACTGAACGCCCCAAGAGGTCTTCCTTACTGGGATTTATGTCCTCTCCCTCCCTTGTAGGTTCGGCCACACCATGTAAGGCTATGGCCTTGTACTCTCTTTTTAGATTTTCTTCTGTATTGCTTAGGAGAGTACTTGGAGGGATTTCAGTGACTCTTTTACTCAGCTGGCCCACTTGTGCCTCCAAATTCCTAATGGAGGACCTTGTTTCATTCATGAAACTCATAGTGGCCTTAGATAGATCAGAGACTATATTTGCTAAGCTAGATAGATTCTGCTCAGAATTCTCTGTCTGTTGCTGAGTGGATGATGGAAAAGGTTTGCTATTGCTAAACCTATTTCTTCCACCATTATTAAAGCCTTGTTGAGGCTTTTGTTGATCCTTCTATGAGAAATTTGGATGATTTCTCCATGAGGGATTATAGGTGTTTCCATAGGGTTCACCCATGTAATTCACCTCTGCTATTGCAGGGTTCTCAGGATCATAAGCTTCTTCTTCAGAAGATGCCTCTTTAGTACTATTGGATGATTCCTTCAATCCATTCAGACTATGAGAGATCATATTGACTTGCTGAGTCAATATTTTATTCTGAGCCAATATGGCATTTAAAGTATCAATTTCAAGAACTCCTTTCTTCTGAGGCGTCCCATTACTCACGGGATTCCTTTCAGAAGTGTACATGAACTGGTTATTTGCAACCATGTCAATGAGTTCTTGAGCTTCTGCAAGTATTTTCTTTAGGTGAATGGATCCACCTGCAGAATGGTCCAATGACATCTTTGATAATTTAGACAGACCATCATAGAATATATCCAGGATGATCCATTCTGAAAGCATGTCAGAAGGACACTTTTTGGTTAGTTCCTTGTATCTCTCCCAAGCTTCATAGAGGGATTTACCTTCCTTTTGTCTGAAGGTTTGAACATCCACTCTAAGCTTACTAAGCTTTTGAGGAGGAAAGAACTTGGCTAAGAAAGCCATGACCAGCTTATCCCAAGAGTCCAGGCTATCTTTAGGTTGAGAGTCCAACCATACTCTAGCTCTATCTCTTATAGCAAACGGGAAAAGCATAAGCCTGTAGACCTCGGGATCAATCCCATTAGTCTTAACAGTATCACAGATCTGCAAGAATTCAGTTAAGAACTGAAAAGGATCTTCTGATGGAAGTCCATGGAACTTGCAGTTCTGTTGCATCAGAGAAACTAACTGAGGTTTAAGCTCAAAGTTGTTTGCTCCAATGGCAGGAATTGAGATGCTTCTTCCATGTAAAATGGAATTTGGTGCAGTAAAGTCACCAAGCATCTTCCTTGCATTGTTATTATTTTCGGCCATGTCTCCTTCTTTTTCGAAATTTTCACTTAGATTTTCTCCAAAGAGTTGTGCTTTAGCTTCCCTTAGCTTCCTCTTCAGAGTCGTTTCAGGTTCAGGATCAGCTTCAACAAGAATGTTCTTATCCTTGTTTCTGCTAATATGAAAAAGAAGAAAACAGAAAAGAAAATATGGAATCCTCTATGTCACAGTATAGAGATTCTTTTATGTGAGTAGAAGAAGATATGAATAGAAGATGGAGAATCCAAACACAAGGGTGAGGAGTAAGTTCGAATTCTTAGATGAAGAGGAGTGTTAGTAAATAAATAAATAATTAGAAGGAGGTGAGAGAGAAGAATTTTTGAAAATTAAATAAATTAAAATAAAAATATTTTTGTTTTTAATTTGAAATTAAAATAAAATTCAAAAATTAGAAAAGAAATAAAATTAAAATAATTAGTTAATTAAAAAGGAATTTTGAAAAAGAGGAAGGTGATTTTCGAAAATTAGAGAGAGAGAATTAGTTAGGTAGTTTTGAAAAAGATATGATTGAAACAAAAAGATAGGATTGATTGAAAAAAGATTTGAAAATCAATTTAAAGAGATAAAAGGTTAGAAAATATTTTGAAATTGATTTTGAAAAAGATATGATTGAAAGATATGATTGAAAAATTTAATTTAAAAAAGATTTGAAAAGAAAATTAAACAGATTTGATTTTTGAAGTTAAAGTTGATTACTTGACTAATAAGAAACTAAAAGATATGATTTTAAAATTTAAAGATTGAACCTTTCTTAATAGGAAAGTAACAACTTGAAAAATTTTTGAATCAAAACATTAAATGCTAGTAGTAATTTCGAAAATTATAAAATAAAATAAGAAAAAGATTTTAAAAATTAATTTGAATATTTTCGAAAACATTAAAAGAAAAATGAAAAAGATTTCGAAAAATTTTAAAAAGGAATTCGAAAATATTAAAAGGAAATTGAAAAAGATTTGATTTTTGAAAAAGATTTGAAAAAAGATAGAATTTTTAAATAGAAAATTTGATTTGACTCATAAGAAATAACAAGATTTTAAAAATTTTTGAAAAAGTAAACTCAAATTTTCGAATTTGATGAGAAGAAAAAGGGAAAGATATTTTTTTTTTGAATTTTTAATGATGAAAGAGAAAAACATCAAAAAGACTCAATGCATGAAAATTCTGGATCAAAATATGTGATGCATGCAAGAATACTATGAATGTCAAGATGAACACCAAGAACTTATTTTTGAAAAATTTTCAAGAAAAGAAAACATGCAAGACACCAAACTTAAAAATTTTTATTCTTTATACATTAATGTTTCAAGAATGCATATGAAAAACAAGAAAAGACACAAAATAAGAAAATCTGAAGATCAAACAAGAAGACTGGCCAAGAACAACTTGAAGATCATGAAGAATGAAATGCATGAAATTTTCGAAAATAATTTTTTTTTAGAAAATTAAAAAGATGCAATTGACACCAAACTTAAAACTTGACTCTAGATTCAAACAAGAAACACAAAAATATTTTTGATTTTATGATTTTATAATTTTTTTTTATTTTCTAAAATTTATTTTTAGAAACACAAAAACAAGGACAAAATATTTGAAAAATTTTTGAAAACTTTTTGAAAACAAAACAAAAGTTGGAAGAAAAAGAACATTACCTAATCTGAGCAACAAGATGAACCGTCAGTTGTCCAAACTCGAACAATCCTCGGCAACGGCGCCAAAAACTTGGTGCACGAAATCGTGATCTTCAACAATGGTGCCAATGGCTTGGTGCTCTCAAACGTGAATCACACTTTGTCACAATTCCGCACAACTAACCAGCAAGTGCACTGGGTCGTCCAAGTAAAAAACCTTACGTGAGTAAGGGTCGATCCCACGGAGATTGTCGGCTTGAAGCAAGCTATGGTCACCTTGTAAATCTCAGTCAGGCGGATTTAGATAGTTATGGAGATTTGATAATCAAAACATAATTGAAATACAAACTAGGATAGAGATACTTATGTAATTCATTGGTGAGAATTTCAGATAAGCGTATAAAGATGCCTTTCGTTCCTCTGAACCTCTACTTTCCTGCTGTCTTCATCCAATCATTCCTACTCCTTTCCATGGCAAGCTTTATGTAGGGCATCACCGTTGTCAATGGCTACATCCCATCCTCTCTGTGAAAATGGTCCAATGCGCTGTCACTGCATGGCTAATCATCTGTCGATTCTCGATCATACTGGAATAGGATTTACTATCCTTTTGCGTTTGTCACTACGCCCAGCACTCGCGAGTTTGAAGCTCGTCACAGCCATCCCTTCCCAGATCCTACTCGGAATACCACAGACAAGGTTTAGACTTTCCGGATCTCAAGAATGGCCGTCCATGGGTTCTAACTTATACCACGAAGATTCTAATATCTCGGAATCGGTCCTCTGTATTAGATATCTAAGAGATACTCATTCTAGCTTGTTTGCATGTAGAACGGAAGTGTTTGTCAGGCACGCGTTCATAGGTGAGAATGATGATGAGCGTCACATAATCATCACATTCATCATGTTATTGGGTGCGAATGGATATCTTAGAGAAGGAATAAGCTTGAATTGAATAGAAAAATAGTAGTACTTTGTATTAATTCATGAGAAACAGCAGAGCTCCACACCTTAATCTATGGAGTGTAGAAACTCTACTGTTGAAAATACATAAGTGATAAGGTCCAGGCATGGCTAAATGGCCAGCCCCCAAAACGTGATCAAAGGATCAAAAGATAATCCAAAGATATAAATACAATAGTAAAAAGTCCTATTTATGCTAAACTAGTTACTAGGGTTTACAGAAATGAGTAAATGATGCAGAAATCCACTTCCGGGGCCCACTTGGTGTGTGCTTGTGCTGAGCATTGAGTTTTACACGTGTTGAGGCTTCTTTTGGAGTTGAACGCCACTTTGTATCCTGTTTCTGGCATTTAACTCCACTTTGCAACCTGTTTCTGGCGTTTAACTCCATAATGCAGCATGGAGCTGGCGTTGAATGCCAGTTTGCGTCATATAAACTCGGGCAAAGTATGAAGTATTATATATTTCTCGAAAGCCCTGGATGTCTAGTTTCCAACGCAATTGAGAGCGCGCCATTTGAAGTTCTGTAGCTCCAAAAAATCCACTTTGAGTGCAGGGAGGTCAGAATCCAACAGCATCTGCAGTCCTTCTTTAACCTCTGAATATGATTTTTACTCAAGTCCCTCAATTTCAGCCAGAAATTACCTGAAATCACAGAAAATACACAAACTCATAGTAAAGTCCAGAAATGTGAATTTTATTTAAAAACTAATAAAAATATACTAAAAACTAACTAAATTATACTGAAAACTATGTAAAAAACAATGCCAAAAAGCATATAAATTATCCGCTCATCAGAACCCTAACCCCATCGCGCCCCCATACCCCCCTTCTCTTTTCCTTCTCTGCAACTCCCTCCTCTGCAACCATCACCACCGCCGCACCACCCTCGACCACCCAGACCCGTCACGACGCCCACCCCCCTCTCCCCTTTCTCCCCTTCTTCTCTTCCCTCCCTTTCCACTCTCTTCCGCCACTGCCCCCCCCCCCCCCCCCGCGGCCAACCTCGGACCATCGTCTCCCACCTCCGCCGGCCACCACCACAACCCTCACCCCCTTCTTCTCAACCATAACCACCCCCCTCCACCATTAAACCCTACCCTAGCCCCCTGCCACCGCCCCTGCTCCACCACCGTGCCGCCGTGCTCCTCCCAGTGCCGCCGCACCACCACCACCACCATCTCTCTGCCCTCACCTCTATTTTTACACATACCAGGTTCCGCCGAACGCCAATTTCTCTATCACTTGTAGTTATTTGCTTATTTTTCAGATTATATTCGAATTAGGCTAGTTAGAGATGCATGTTTGTAGTGGATTCTAGGTGGTTAGGTAGCTAGGATGTGGTTAGTGGATTTAGGCCTGATAATTGTGCCGTTCTTGTTACTTGTTTTATCTATTTCACAATTCTAATTTTGCTGTAATGTTCATATTGTTCATACATTGTTCCTTGTTGCTGTTACACTGCTCTTTCATGTTCATGTTATTTGTGTCTATTTGCAGCTTTATTTCAATCCTTATGAAATGTTTTTCTTGTTTATTACCCGGGAACATCCAATTTTAGCCGGAATGCTGCCCAATTTTCTGCAAATTATTTTCATGTATTGAGTTTGGAGACTTACTGTTTTGCCTTACTTGGCTACAACCACACCAATGCATGCCTGCCCGGGCTAACATTCTTATTCCTTTTGATCCCCTAGTTAATAACTTGCACTATTGATGATTTCATATTAGTTTTGCAACTTTTCTATCCTTCTGAATTATCATCAATACACTGCAATTTTTGCTTGAATATGAGTTGATTATTGTTTAAATTTGTGAATTTATTGTTAACCAGGAAATTTTTTTTCATGCCCCCTTACTTTCACTTCCTTTTTACTAACTCACTGCTTTCCACTTTCTAACCTCTTTTTCCCTCCTAACCATTTTTTCCTTCAAACTTCTATTTTCGGTTTTTGCC
Source organism: Arachis ipaensis (assembly GCF_059453495.1). Classification (NCBI taxonomy): domain Eukaryota; kingdom Viridiplantae; phylum Streptophyta; class Magnoliopsida; order Fabales; family Fabaceae; genus Arachis; species Arachis ipaensis. The sequence continues at coordinate 57,004,750 of NC_142443.1, forward strand.
TAACTACTTTAACTTTCTAACTCAAGGCATCATTATTGTTTTTCTTAATTAACATGAATTCTACTTATATTATATTTTGGACTGTGATTCTTCATCTCAAGATTTTTAACTCAAATACAGTCTATAATGCACATATACTTAACTCATTTCATAATTCTACTGCTCTTTTGCCACTATGTGCTTATATTGCTATTATTCTATTTGGCTACTTGTTTTGCTGCTTTTGTTCTTCAATTATATCCTGGAATTTATGCTTTTTAGGATGTTTGACCCTTAGCGCAAAGGAAAAGGCAAAGCAACCACTAGCAAAAGGAAAAGAGACGAATCCTCTATGTCTATCCTGGACATTATGCATGATGACTCTTGGCGGAAAAAGCACTTTACCCCGCAGGAGAAGGCTGACCAGCTCCTCACTGCCACAGACCCGGTAAAATTTGCAAACAGATACTGTGAGCTGAAGTATCCAGTGTTTGCCACCTCCAGGAACCTGTACCTGGAGAGAACTCTAAAAATTCCAGAAGAACTATAGCAGTACACCTCCGATCAGATCAAACAGAGAGGCTGGTTCTTCTTGGAAAGGAACTTGACAGAAGTCAATGCTTCTTGGGTCCGAGAGTTTTACTACAACTATTTCAAGACTTCCCTGGATGCAGTGCACCTCAGAGGGAAACAGATATTGGTAACTGAGGAAGCTATTGAGGACATCCTCCACCTTCTGCATAAGTCAGATCAGCCTGACGGTTACCATCAGGCTGAAGAGGATATGTGCTTTATGAGATTTGCTGAGATGCTGTCAAGCAGAGAATAGCCCTTGATCCTACTGTACCATGGGTCATGGGAAAGAATACAGCAATGCCTAAGGGAATCAAGCTGATGTATCTGAATAATGAGGCTCGGCTCTGAAACCAGATCCTGAGCAATTATGTTATGCCGAGCACTCATGAGACGGAGCTGCCCACTGCTATGATCACCCTCATCTGGTGTGTGATGGAGGGTAAGGACCTGTATCTTCCACGATTCATCCGGTATTACATGGCCAGGGTCCATGTCAGAGGCACTCTCCTTTTCCCTTATCTGATTACCCATCTCGGTCGTCGAGCTGACGTGCCTTGGGAGCTTGCTGATGAGAAGCCACCTGCTGCAGACTGCAAGAAGATTATCCCTCACAGCAGGAAGTTTCAGGCTTTAGGTTATAAACCCCCATTCCTCACCGCTTCTAATGAGGCAGCCACACCTTCCACTGCCCCTTCTTCATCCACTGCTGCACCAGCTACCGCCACTGCACCTCCACCTGCCTCAGAGCCCATTTACCACCTTGTGCACCGCCTATTTCAGCACCTAGACCAGATGGAGTGTCGCAACCAGTGGCAATATGAGAGATCTGAGTGTCGCAACAAGCGACGCTATGAGCATTTAAAGTTGTTAATCCGCACTGGTCACCATGACATTCCCTCTGAGCCTGATACACCATCAGAGCCATCTGAGGAGGAGGCGGACAAGCATGAGGAGAAGACACATGCACAGAGAGAGGCTGAGCAGGCAGGACCAGAGCAGGCTGCACCACAACATGAGGAGCCACACCAGATTCAGGCTGCAGACCCAGAGATTCCTCTACAGTCAGCGCCTCCACTGCAGCAGATAGATCCTCCTACACTTATCCAGTCTGCAGATCTTCAGGCCACCTCAGAGACTCCAGCAGCCCATGCTTCTGGTGATGACACTCCTTCACACCCAGCTTGAGTGAGCATCGAGGACGATGCTATATTTTAAGTGTGGGGAGGTCGCTATCCCTAGCCTATCTTTTTGGTGAACCACTACAGACTTTTTTTTATCTTATTTTGTTTATTTTTCTGTATTTGTATCTTTATTTTTATTTTTCAGTACTTGCACATTGTTCTTTTGCTGTATTTTTACTTTATTTCCGCATTTTATACTTTAGTTTATATCTTAGACATTTAGTTTAGTTTGCAATTCTAAACTTATTGGTTATAGAATATGTGGATTCATTAGTATAGTTTACCCTTTTAGCATATGATAGTTTGGTTTAATTGAAAATAAAAGAAGTAATCTGAAAATTTTAGTAAATTAAAACAATCCACACACCTTTTATACATAGCATTACATGTTATTTAGTTAACAACATTTCATCAAGGAGGAGCACTAAGATTTTAAGGGCCACCCTAAAATTTACATTGAGAATAATGGGAACTCTTATTTTCTACTTGCATGACATGTATAACTGATATATGATTTTTGAGCTGGAGAATACACAGCCTGTGAGTTTTGAGCTTAATTGTATGGTTACATTCAAATCATAAATTTCATTCCTGTGTGTTTTGCCCTTCTTTTTCATTCTGATGTTCTTTACTTTGTTTTAATCTATATGTCCAATATAGAATATAGATACATACCAAGAGATGATTGAGGCCATCGTTTGAATTTTTTCTCACTTATCCCAAATTAGCCTACCTTTTACATCACCCTTGTTAGCCCCCTTGAGCTTTTTAATCCCCTATTGTTCTATAAACCACATTACTAGCCTTAAGCAGAAAAACAAAATAAAAATTCCAAGTTGAATCTTTGGTTTGCTTAAGATAGAAATTATGTATTATTTAAGTGTGGGAAATCTTATGGGAACATGGGATGATAGAAACAAAGTAGGGATTTAAATTGTTATTTCAGAAATTTGGGAAGCATGCTCATGTGAAATCAAAATAATTAAATTACCATGTGTATAAAAAAATAATAAATAAATAAATAAATTTTCACTATTTAAATAAAGGGGATACAAATTTCTCCAATTGCAAAATAAAAAGAATCAGTGCACATGGGACAAAATTAAATTTAATGCATGACTTTGCAATACAAAGTGGGAAAATTTGGGCAAATAGGTTAAGAAACTTTGATTTATATAAAGTATGTATGTTAGGTGAGATCTTAGACTAATCAAGGATTCACTTATTAGCTAACTTAGCCTTATACATATACCCTTACCTTTACCTTGGCCCCATTACAACCTTGAATAAGACCTCATGATTTTTGTATGTCTGTATTCCATAATTGTTGATTGGTTAGATGAAGAACAAAGTTATAGGAAGTAAGGATAGAAAAAAAATAGAGTGAATAACCCAATAAACACTGAGTGACTAGAGAGTAAACACAAAATCCAGTTAAGGTTCAATAGCTCATCACCATATATCTCTACTTAATTGTTAAATGTCTTGCAAGTTTGTAAAATACTTTTACCCATCTCAATTGTAAAAGTGCTTTAACATTATCTAAGGTTTGGCTATGCATATATGATTCCTTGAGGATATGAATTAATTTAACTACATGTAAGCTTTATATACAAGTGAATAACAACTAGAATTGCATGACTCATTTAGGTAGTTTGCATTTAGAATAGAATGCATTGCATGAGATTCCACCACTTTAACCTTACCTTATTATTTATCTTGGATTTAGCATGAGGACATGCTATTGTTTAAGTGTGGGGAGGTTGATAAACCCATATTTTATGATGTATTTTGTGCTCAATTTAAGTGATTTATTCAATCCTTCACCCACTTATTCATGTAATTTGCATGGTTTTACTTTTCCTTCCTTATTATGTGATATATGTGAAAAACATGTTTCCTATGCTTTAGAAATATTAAAATTAATCATCCTTTATTACCATTCGATGCCGTGATTTGTGTGTTGAGTGCTTTCAGGCTTTAAAGGGCAGGAATGACTTAAAGGATGGAAAGGAAACATACAAAAATGGAAGGAAAGCACAAAAATGGAGTTTTGAAGAAAAGGGCAGCGACGCGAACGCATGGACGAAGCGGCCGCGTGCCCAGCGCGAAAAGGCAGCGACGCGAATGCGTGATTGACGCGGATGCGTGCCTTGAGCAGAACGCAAATGACGCGTACGCGTGACTGAAGCGAACGCTTGACAAGGAAAACTCCCAGATGACGCAACCGCGTGACCCACGCGGACGCGTGACAGACACCACGCACCAGAAACTGCAGAAAACGCCCACAGCGGTTTCTGAAGCCCTTTTGGCCCAGATCCAAGTCCAGAAAACAAAAATTAGAGGTTATAAGGTGGGGGAATGCATCCATTCAGGGAGGAAGCCCTGGGATTATTCACTTTTCATAATTTAGATGTAGTTTTTAGAGAGAGAGGTTCTCTCCTCTCTCTTAGGTTTTAGGATTAGGATTCCTCTTAAAGGAATTAGGATTTCTTATTATTTCAACTTACTATTTCAACTTCCTCTCATGTTCAATATTCCTTTAACTTTATATTTCTCTTTTACTTCCAGATACTTTAATGCTTTTATTTAATTACTTATGTTGCCAAATTGGCTTATGAACCATTCATGTTAGAATTTTCTTTATTTGATATAAATTGAGATATTTCAGATTTATGATTCTTATTTAGCTTTTTATATTCTTGGCTTTAATTGATTAACTGGAGGCTCTTGAGTTATCAAACTTATCGTGATTGTTAATTGTTATTTTGCTAATTGAATTGAATTCCACTAACTCTAGTCTTTCCTTAGGAGTTGGCTAGGACTTGGGAATCTAACTAATTAGTCCACTTGACTTTCCTTTGCTTTCGTAAAGGTTAACTAAGTGGGATTAAACTTAATTCACATAAGGATAACTAGGATAGGACTTTCGAATTTTCATACCTTGCCAAGAGTTTTATTAGATATTAATTTATTAATTCCTGCAATTTATTTTCCTTGTTCAAACATTTCAAAACCGAAAAACACTGTATTTCATAACTAATAATAAGAACACCTCCCTGCAATTCCTTGAGAAGACGACCCGAGGATTGAATACTTCGGTTTATAAATTTTATTGGGTTTGTTACTTGTGACAACCAAAACGTTTGTAAGAAAGGATGATTGCTCGGTTTAGAAACTATACTTGCAACGAGAATTTATTTTGAATTCTAAATCGTCAATCATTCGTTCTTCACGCGTCGATGGCAAAAACCCCTACTCACGCGTGCGCGTGCATGGTGCATGCGTGTGGCCCTCAATTCTCGAAAAGCTTATTTCTTCATGAATTCTCCCTTTTGTATGCTTTTCTCTTCAATTATTCCATCCAATACTTGCCTTATGGACCTGAAATCACTCAACAAACACATCAAGGCATCGAATGGAATTAAAGTGAATTAAAATCACCAATTTAAGGGCCTAAAAAGCATGTTTTTACTCTTAAGCAAAATTTAAAGGAGAATTACAAAACCATGCTATTTCATTGAATAAATGTGGGAAAAGGTGATAAAATCCCCTAAAATAAGCACAAGATAAACCACAAAATTGGGGTTTATCAATAAGATAAGTTAGTTATCTTATCTTATCTTTGGGTGAAGTCTCCTTATCTCTTAGGGGAACCGCCTTTATCTTTCTAGGCTTTAGCTTCCTTTAGATTGGGCTGTATCCCTTCGTTTGGGCCTGCTTTGGGCTTCCTATGTCGATTTGGCCGAACTCTTTTAAAGAAAAAGTCACGGGACCTGACCTGAAAAGGTCGGTTGCTTTGTCTTCAATCAATCCAAGTCGGGTAGCTCGACCCAGGGTATGGACAGTGCCCCTGCTTGAGCTCGACTTTTCCCTTAAAGTCATGTCCTTTAGATTTTGACCCTTTTGTGGAAATCGAGCTCGAGCATTTTGCCTGGGGTTGATCTCTGGTATGACTCCTGCTGGGACTTGAATGCGGAGCATTTTCTTTCTTTATCCCTCTTTAATTGTTGTGCTTTGGGAACGTGCAAGGGTTAAATGCCCATCAACTCCTCTTTTGTCGTTCCCTTCTTTCCCTCTTTCAATTCATTTTGAATTTTTACGCCTCATCTTTTCAGTTTCTCCTCTCCTTTCTCTTTGCTTTCACTCGCTACTGTACTTCGTTCCTCTACCCTCTGTTTTTGCGTCTTCACGCTTGTCTCTTTCCTTGCTTCGAAAGTGATTGTTGGTGTGGATTCGTCGCTGTTTCTTCTTGATCCTCGCTTGTTTCTTCTTCCTCTACAAGTTGGTATTTTCTTCCCCTTTTATGTTTTCGATACTCGCCTTCTTGCATGTCTTGTACTGTTGCATGTGATTTTCACTAATTTTGTCTCTGAGAACCTTGACCCTTTCGAAAAAAGATTGTGTATTTCTTTTCGGCATTTTGTTTTCACGATTTCCTGAAAAAAGCTTGCATCTTTGTGGTGATCCCTGCACTCTTTTGATGTGATGTATGCCTGGTAATTTTTGCTTCCTTAGGGTTTTATTGTTTGTTGCAATTTCTATCTTCCTTTTGTGGTTGTATCCCCCTGATCAAAGTCTTGCTTTTTTGCGAATTTGTTGGTAGATTGAGTTTATAGCTTTTGGAAGCTTTTTGTAGCTTTGATGATAAAATGTCAGTACGAAAGGTTGTAACTTTGATGCTTTTTCGTTGGTGATGATGACTTTCTTGCTGTTTTGTGTGGAGTGTTGCCAGAGAAGGACTGTATTTTCTTGTTGTGAGATGTTAAGGGATAGACTTGTCGATTTTTTTCTTTCTGGGTTCTTGCCTTGTTACTGCCTTCAAAGGGGTGCCCCTGGATTTTGGTGTGAGTCCTTAGGTTTCCCTTTTACTGCCGTGTCTGAGTCTTGATGTTCACATGTTTTTGTACGAGTTGTTTCCATATTTGCCCGAGTTGTTTGGTAGTAACCCATTTTTCTTTTTCTTACTAAAGGAATAGTTGACCTATGTCTTCTCGCAAAAACATTGTTGAAATGTCTACTAAGATCCCGGATGGCATGTCTAACTGGCTGGATTCCATAGTTTTGATGTGTGTTACTGTGGCTGATCTTGAGTATTGCGTGCGACTTAGGAGGCACCATAGAATTTGTAGTAATAGGGATCAGGAGAAAAATTATGAGTTGGTGTCACGTGACACTGAGGAGAGGGTTAGTTTTCCTCCTCTGACTCAAGAGGAACGTCCTTTTTTCTATGCTTAAGACTACTTCTTCAGTCAATTGAACATTACCATTTCTTTTACCCCTTTTGAGACCGATCTGTTGTGGTCTTGTAATGTAGCCCCTTCTAGCTCCATCCGAACTCATGGGGTTTCATAAAAATCTTCCAGTTGTTATGTCAAGAATGTAGTAGTGGCTAGGTATTCTTGGAAAAGTCTGGATGAGGTCGAGCAGGCCTTTGTGAATGTATTAGAGGAGAACTGGGGCAAGCCTCCTCATCTCAACACGAAGAGGTTTCTTGGGGATCATTCCCTTCTTCCTGCTGAACTGGGTAGTGGCTGACTTCTTTTTAGCTTTTGTTTGTTTATTGGTGTTGTCGGTTTATCCCTTTCTTATTTGTAACTGGACTTCATTGTTTTCCTTTTTCAGAGATGGTGAAGTCTATGGATTCTATGAAGCACTTCCGTAGGGCTAAAAAAGCAACAGCTGCTCAGAACATCTCGGCCAAGGCCACAGAGGGAGAGCCTTCTCAGGTGCCTCCAAAGAAACCAACATCGGGTGCTTCTAGGCCGAGGAAGGTTATTCCCACTCCTCAGGTCCGGACTGTCCCCTTAGATCCAGTTCGACCATTTTCTGGTGCTGCTTCCTCCCCCACTGCGGCTGGACCTCCTTCAAAAAGGTAAAAAACTGTTGGTCCTCATAACCTAGATGCCCAGGATTTTGATGCTGTAGAGTTTGTTGATGAGCAGATCGCTCCTTATGGCCAACTTCCCATAGATGATGTTTCCATCCTTCGCCACTTGGATTTCATTACCCATAATAGTGTTCGGATGGCCCATATGGGTGCAGCCTTGTTCTGCACTGTCCAAGGGTCTCCAGTCCATGCGACGAAGGCTTTTATAGAGGATGCTAAATCAGAATTTGATAGGATCAAGGGGTTGAAGGATGAGCTTGATGCTAGGGTGGCCAAATTGGAATTGGATTTGGAGAAGGAGAAGTCGCGGGCTCAGCTGCTGAGGCTGCTGCCAACCTGGCTAGGGAAACGGCAAAAAACTATAAGGAGAGCTATACCCGCAATTATGCCGAGCTGTTGGAGTTGAGGAAGAGGCTTGATTCTACCCAAGCAGATTACACCGATCTCCAGGGTCACCTGGTAGATACTGTGATGGGGGCTTATGAAAATTTAAAAGCCCAAGTCTGAGTTCTTGCCCCTGAGCTCGACCTGACTCTCTTCAGCTTGGATAATGTGGTGGAGGATGGAAACATAGTTCCTGCCCCGGATGATGAAGATGACGGACCTCCCCCTGCACCGCCAGCCAAGGCTTCTGCAGCCACGACTTCTTCAACCTGCTGAGGTCGACCATCCTGAACCAGATCCCGATTGTCAGATTCTTAATCGGGAGGATGGGACTGTGGACGCCACCCCTATGAAGATCGTTCCTCCTCCTTCAGCTATGGATGCTACTACTGGGGAAACTTTGGACCCCTTATGATTTCTTTGTTTTATCTGTAAAGCCCGATTTGTGGGCTTTTGAACACTATTTTTGTACCTTGTGATATGGTAGACTTTTTGACCTTAGCTGCTTCTATGCAAATTTTATTTTGAAAAAACAAAACACTTTCAAAATCTGAGGCTGCCACTTAAGTAGCTCTTTGAGTCTTTTAATGTTTTATTTTCATGAGTATATTTCTCTGATATACTGTTCATGCTTTTGCAACTTCTGTAGATCTTTATAGAGTGTTGGTACATCTACTGTCCAACCTCTTTTTGATTAGATCTTTGTTTAGTCCGTCCTCTGTTTGGGTTGACCTTCGGGGCTAACTTGTTCGACAACTTTTTAGTGTTCTGGTAGAACCTTTTTAGTTTGTCTGAACAATTGTGATAGCCTTTGTCGTGGAACGTGAATTTTTGGGCGGAGCTATGTCCCTTTTAGCACACGCTTTTTGTTGGTCCGACTTTTCTTGTTGATCCGAGCTGTAGCTTTCGCTGGTCCGACAAGAGAAGTCGGACCAATCTGTAGCTTTCGCTGGTTCGTCTGTAGCTTTCGTTGGTCCGACTTCTTTTGTCGATCCAAGCTAAGTTATTTTTAGTATTCCATTTTTAGTTAGACCTCGTCAAGCCACTTTTTTTGGATTACTTTTTATAACTTCTTGCATTAATCTATTTTTATCACTTTCACCTTGCCGATCATTGTTGTAATCGGGTGATGAATTTGGTTTTCATCTTGCTGACCTTATCGAAATCGGGCGTGAATTTGGTTCTCATCTTGCCGACCTTGTCGAGATCGGGCGATGAGTTTGGTTTTCATCTTTGCCGACCTTGTCGAAATCGGCCGATGAATTTGGTTTTCATCTTTGCCAACCTTGTCAAAATCAGGCGATGAATTTTTGCGCTCAGATTAATGCATCTTGGTAGAAAACTTTTGAATCTAAAAAACTTTATTCAAGTAGAAAAATAGGCATATAGATAGGAATATATACATATGAGTGCTTACCCTTCTAAGTTGGGCAATTCTGTAGATCTTGGCTTGGCGCCTCATTAAAAAACCTTTTCAGGAAAAAGAGTGCACCTTGACCTAAGATCTTTATTTCTTTCTAACTATAGTACCTTCTTAGGTGACCTTGGTAGCTCTCGTCCCTCGAGGCCGGACACCTTGTAGTAGCCTTTCCCAGTACCTCTACAACTCGGTAAGGTCCTTTCCAGTTAGGTACTAGCTTCCCTTCTCCTGACCGACCTGCTCCGATATCATTTCAGATTAGGATGAGATCGTTGTGGGCGAAGTTTCACTGAATTACCCTTTGATTGTACCTTAAAGTCATTCGTCGGTTTAACGCTTCCTCTCTAATCTGAGCTCTTTCTTGGACTTCTAGAAGTAGGTCGAGTTCTTCCCGTTGATTTTGGGAGTTGGCTGATGAGCGGATAATTTATACGCTTTTTGGCATTATTTTTTAGTATGTTTTTAGTATAGTTTAGTTAGTTTTTATTATGTTTTTACTAGTTTTTATTCAAAAATCACATTTCTGGACTTTACTATGAGTTTGTGTATTTTTCTATGATTTCAGGTATTTTCTGGCTGAAATTGAGGGACCTGAGCAAAAATCTGATTCAGAGGCTGAATAATGGACTGCAGATGCTGTTGGATTCTGACCCTCCTGCACTCAAAATGGATTTTCTCGAGCTACAGAAGCCCAATTGGTGCGCTCTCAATTGCTTTGGAAAGTAGACATCATGGGCTTTCCAGCAATATATAATAGTCCATATTTTGCCCGAGTTTTGATGACGTAAACTGGCGTTTGAACGCCAACTTTCTACCCGATTCTGGCGTTAAACGCCAGAACTGGCATAAAAAATGGAGTTTAACCCCAAACTGGCACAAAAGCTAGCATTTAACTCCAAGAAAAGTCTCTACATGTGAAAACTTCAATGCTCAGCCCAAGCACACACCAAGTGGGCCCCGGAAGTGGATTTCTACACTAACTATTCTGGCTTACTCATTTTCTGTAACCCTAGGTCACTAGTTCATTATAAAAACCACTTTTAGATATCCATTTTGTACCTCATGACAATTTACATTCGAACTTGTATCTTCTACGGCATGAGTCTCTAAACCCCATGGTTGGGGGTGAGGAGCTCGGATGTGTTTTGATGAATTAATGCAATTGCTACTGTTTTCCATTCAATCAAGCTTGTTTCTCTTCTAAGATATTCACTAGCACTTCAACTTGATGAATGCGATGATCCGTGACACTCGTCACCATTCTCAACCTATGAATGCGTGCCTGACAACCACCTCCGTTCTACTTTAGATTGAGTGCATATCTCTTAGCCTCCTGATTCAAATCAGAGTCCTCGTGGTATAGGCTAGAATTATTGGCAGCCATTCTTGAGATCCGGAAAGTCTAAACCTTGTTTGTGGTATTCCGAGTAGGATCTGGGAAGGGATGACTGTGACGAGCTTCAAACTCGCGAGTGCTGGGCCTAGTGACAGACGCAAAAGGATCAATGGATGCTATTCCAACATGAGTGAGAACCGACAGATGATTAGCCGTGCGGTGACAGCACATTTGGACCATTTTCACTGAGAGGACGGATGGTAGCCATTGACAACGGTGATCCACCAACATACAGCTTGCCATGGAAGGAGCCTTGCGTGCATGAAGAAGAAGACAGTAAGAAAGCAGAGATTCAGAAGACAAAGCATCTCCAAAACCTCCACCTGTTCTCCATTACTGAATCACAAGTATTCTTTATTTCATGTTGTTTATTTTTCATAAATACAATCACTCTCATCATTATTCTCCTGACTAAGATTTACAAAATATCCATAGCTTGCTTCAAGCTGACAATCTCCGTGGGATCGACCCTTACTCACGTAAGGTATTACTTGGACGACCCAGTGCACTTGCTGGTTAGTTGTGCGGAATTGTGAAAAGTGTGAATCACAATTTCGTGCACCAAGTTTTTGGCGCCGTTGCCGGGGATTGTTCGAGTTTGGACAACTGACGGTTTATTTTGTTGCTTAGATTAGGAATAATTTATCTTTGTTGGTTTAGAGTCACTAAATTTGAGTCTTTTATTTGAGTTCAATTTTATATTTTAAGTTTGGTATCAATTACATGTTTCTATTTTTCTTTCAATTTTTTTCGAATTATTAGTGTCCAAAATATAAAAATTTTTAAGTTTGGTGTCCTATGTGTCCTTATTTTCTTAAAAATTTTCAAAATTTGTTCTTGGTGTTCATCTTGACATTCAAAATTTTTCTGTTTGTTTTCTTTGTTTTGATCTAAAAAGTTCTAAGTTTGGTGTCTTTTTATTGTTTTTCTCTTTCTTCATTAAATTCAAAATATCTTTTCCTTTATTTTAATTAAATTTTTTATTTTTACTTTTTAAAAAAAAATTAGATTCTTATTTTTTTTATTCTGTCTTATCTTAGTCTTAAGCTGTAAAATCATATCTTTAATTTTAAAACATATCTTTTTCGAAACTCCCTAACCACTTTCTCTCTCTTCAATTTTCGAAAATCATATCCAAGGTTTTTCAAATTTTCTTAATTAATCAATTATTTTAGTTTTCGAAACTTTTATTTATTTTCTATTTATTTTATTTTATTTTATTCGGTTGCTTTTAATTAAATAAAATAAAAATAAAAATATAATTTATTTGCAATTCATATCAATTCCCTTTTATCCATCATGGACATAAGTGGAAATGAACAGTCCAGAAGGACTCTGGGGTCATTTGCTAACCCCATTACAACTGCATATGGGAGTAGCATCTGTATACCTCCCATCAAAGCAAGCAGTTTTGAGCTAAATCCTCAGCTCATCATCATGGTGTAGCAAAATTGCCAGTATTCCGGTCTTCCACAGGAAGAACCTTCTGAGTTTCTAGCACAGTTCTTACAAATTGCTGACACAGTACGTGATCAAGAAGTGGATCAGGATGTCTACAGATTATTACTGTTTCCATTTGCTGTAAAAGATCAAGTTAAGAGGTGGTTAAATAACCAACCCACAGCAAGCATAAAGACATGGAAACAGTTATTAGACAAATTCCTGAATCAATTTTACCCTCCAAAAAGGATGACACAGCTAAGGCTGGACATCCAAGGCTTTAAACATGCGGATCATGAATCCCTTTACAATGCCTGGGAGAAGTACAGAGGGATGCTAAGGAAATGCCCCTCTGAAATGTTTTAAGAGTGGGTACAGTTAGACATCTTTTACTATAGGCTTACAGAAAGAGCTCAAATGTCTCTAGACTACTCAGCTGGTGGATCTGTACACATGAGAAAGACGATTGAAGAGGCTTAAAAACTCATAGATACGGTTGCTAGAAATCAACATCTGTACTCAAGTAGTGAATCCTCCATAAAAGAAGAGGCTAGGACAGTAACTACTGATCCTAGTCCTCAGGAACAGATTGTTGAACTTAATCAGCAATTACTTTTTATAACAAAACAATTAGCAGAATTTAAAGAGATGTTCCAAGACACTAAAAATGCTAACAAAAATGTGGAAGCACAATTGAATCAGACAAGACAGCAACTATCTAAACAGATAACAGAAGAATGCCAAGCTGTTCAACTAAGGAGCGAGAAGACATTGAATAATTCAGCTTAAAGTAGCAGAAAGTCAAGAAAGGAACAACTGACAGAGGATGACAAAACCACTGCCCAAATTCCCTCTGAAGACAGCAAGAGCCCAGAGAGGAATAATTCTGGCGCTCAAACGCCAGAAAAGGGTGAAAGATTGGCGTCAAACGCCTAGTGGATGCCCACTTCTGGCGTTCAAACACCAGAAAAGGGTGGGAAGCTGGCGTTAAACACCCAACCAGCACCCAATTCTGGCGTTCAAACGCCAATGAGGGATCAGACACCTGCAAGTGCTGATAGTAACCCCTCTAAGAATGCTTCTCCAACCACTTTTGTAGGGAATAAACCTGCAGCAACTAAGGGTGAAGAATATAAAGCCAAGATGCCTTATCCTCAGAAACTCTGCCAAGCGGAACAGGATAAACAATTTGCCCGCTTTGCAGACTATCTCAGGACTCTTGAAATAAAGATCCCGTTTGCAGAGGCACTTGAGCAAATACCCTCTTATTCTAAGTTCATGAAAGAGATCTTAAGTCATAAGAAGGATTGGAGAGAAACTGAAAAAGTTTTTCTCACTGAAGAATGCAATGCAGTCATCCTGAAAAGCTTACCAGAGAAGCTTAAAGATCCAGGAAGCTTTATGATACCATGCACATTAAAGGGTGCTTGTGCCAAGACAGCTCTATGTGACCTTGGAGTAAGTATCAACCTAATACCTGCATCCACTATCAGAAAGCTTGGCTTGACTGAAGAAGTCAAACCAACCCGGATATGTCTTCAACTTGCTGATGGCTCCATTAAATATCCATCAGGCATAATTGAGGACATGATTGTCAAGGTTGGGCCATTTGCCTTTCCTACTGACTTTGTAGTGCTGGAAGTGGAGGAACACAAGAGTGCAACTCTTATTCTAGGAAGACATTTCCTAGCAACTGGACGAACTCTTATTGATGTACAAAAAGGGGAAGTGACCCTGAGAGTCAATGAGGATGAGTTCAAGTTAAATGCTGTCAAAGCTTTGTAGCATCCAAATACATCAAATGACTGGATGAGTGCTGATATTATTGACTCTTTAGTAGAAGAGATCAATATGACCGAGAGTCTCAAATCAGAGCTAGAGGACATCTTTAAGGATGTTCAGCCTGATCTGGTGGAACCAGAGAGAATGGAAGAACCTCTGAAAACTCCTCAGGAAGAGGATAAGCCTCCTAACCACGAGCTCAAACCACTACCACCATCCCTGAAATATGCATTTCTGGGAGAAGGTGACACTTTTCCAGTGAACATAAGCTCTGCTTTAAATCCACAGGAAGAGAAAGTACTAATTCAGGTACTGAGGACACACAAGACAGCTCTTGGGTGGTCCATAAGTGATCTTAAGGGCATTAGCCCAGCAAGATGCATGCACAAGATTCTATTAGAGGATGATGCTAAGCCAGTGGTCCAACCACATAGGCGGCTAAATCCAGCCCTGAAGGAGGTGGTGCAGAAAGAGGTCACTAAGTTACTAGAGGCTAGGATTATTTATCCTATTTCTAATAGCCCCTGGGTGAGCCCTGTCCACGTTGTCCCCAAGAAGGGAGGCATGACAGTGGTTCATAATGAAAAGAATGAATTGGTTCCTACAAGAACAGTTACAGGGTGGCGTATGTGTATTGACTACAGAAGGCTCAATACAGCCACCAGAACAGATCATTTTCCTTTACCATTCATAGACCAGATGCTAGAGAGACTAGCAGGTCACGAATACTACGGCTTTTTGGATGGCTATTCAGGTTACAACCAAATTGCAGTAGATTCTCAAGACCAAGAGAAAATAGCATTCACATGTCCATCTGGAGTATTTGCCTACCGGAGGATGCCATTTGATCTATGTAATGCACCTGCAACCTTTCAGAGGTGCATGCTATCTATTTTCTCTAACATGGTAGAGAAATTTCTGGAAGTCTTCATGGATGACTTCTTAGTATTTGGAGACTCATTCAGCTCCTGTCTTGACCATCTAGCACTTGTTCTGAAAAGGTGCCAAGAGACTAACCTAGTTTTAAACTGGGAAAAATGTCACTTTATGGTGACTAAAGGAATTGTCCTTGGGCACAAAATTTCGAACAAGGAATAGAGGTGGATCAAGCTAAGGTAGAGGTAATTGAAAAACTACCACCACCTGCCAATGTTAAGGTAATCAGAAGCTTTCTGGGGCATGCAGGATTCTACATGAGGTTTATAAAGGATTTTTTGAAAATCGCAAAACCTCTGAGTAATCTGCTAGCTACTGACACACCATTTGTCTTTGACACATGGTGTTTGTAGGCCTTTGAGACTCTAAAGGCTAAGTTAGTTACGGCACCTGTCATTTCTGCACCAGACTAGACATTACCATTCGAATTAATGTGTGATGCCAGTGACCATGCTATTGGTGCAGTATTGGGACAGAGGCATGACAAGCTTCTGCACGTCATTTACTATGCTATCCGTGTTTTAAATGATGCGCAAAAAAATTACACAACCATAGAAAAAGAGTTGCTTGCAATGGTTTATGCCATTGATAAGTTTAGATCCTATTTAGTAGGTTCAAAAGTGATTGTCTATACTGACCATGCTGCTCTTAAATACCTACTCACAAAGCAGGATTCAAAACCCAGCCTCATAAGATGGGTGTTGCTTCTGCAAGAGTTTGATATAGAAGTAAGAGATAGAAAAAGGGACAGAGAACCGGGTAGCTGATCACCTGTCCTGGATAGAACCAGTAGCAGGGGCGTCCCTCCCTCCTACTGAGATATCTGAGTCCTTTCCAGATGAGCAACTCTTTGTCGTTCAGGAAGCACCATAGTTTGTAGACATTGCAAATTATAAAGCTGTGAGGTTCATACCCAAGGAGTACAGCAGGCAGCAAACGAAAAAACTAATTTCTGATGCAAAGTACTACTTATGGGATGAACTATATCTCTTTAAGAGATGTGCAGACAGAATGATCCGTAGATGCGTGCCTAGAGAAGAGGCACAGAAGATCCTATGGCATTGCCATGGATCACAATATGGAGGATATTTTGGAGGTGAGCGAATAGCCACTAAGGTCCTCCAATGTGGGTTCTACTGGCCTACTCTCCATAGAGATGCCCGAGAGTTTGTGCGCAACTGTGACAGTTGCCAGAGAGCTGGTAACTTACCTCATGGTTATGCAATGCCTCAAACACTTACATTCTGGTGGCAGCAGACTACGTATTTAAATGGGTAGAAACAATTGCGACACCCACTAATGATACTAAGACAGTACTGAAGTTCCTCAAGAAACATATCTTTAGCAGATTTAGTGTTCCCAGAGTACTAATCAGTGACGGGGGCACTCATTTCTGCAATAAACAGCTTTACTCTGCTATGGTCCGATATGGAATTAGCCACAAAGTAGCAACTTCATATCATCCACAGACAAATAGACAGGCTGAAGTCTCTAATAGAGAACTAAAAAGAATCCTGGAACGGACTGTAATTGCCCGTAGAAAGGATTGGGAAAAAAGCTTGGATGATGCTTTGTGGGCATACAGAACAGCATTCAAGACTCCTATAGGAACCTGTTCCGAGGGTTACCTGAAATTGTAGCTCGATCTCGGATGAGATCTTCTGTGCTGGTCGGAGATGACGTGTACGGCTGGTGGGTGGCGGCCGGAGCTGTCGTGTCTGACTTGTAGGACTGGCTGTACTGCTGATCCTTCGTCACCGGAGGGTGGGGGGTACCTGCAAGAGACTCCGACGCTTAAGTTAGCATGGGTATTAAACAGGTTTTTAGTAGGATCAGAGCATGAGTTATACCTGGGTGCTCTAGTGTATTTATAGAGGTGTGGAGTGACCTTTTTAGATAAGATAAGATACTTATCTTATCTTTGGGTGAGGTCAGCTTATCTTCAAGGGAACCGCCTTTATCTCTATAGGCTTGGATTGCCTTTGGATTTGGGTCGTGTTCCTCTATTTGGACCATTTACTGGGCTTTCCTGGAAGTTTGACCGAGCTCTTTGAGAAGAGGTCGGATAGTCGGACCTGTCGAGCTCGGTCGCCTTGTCGCTAAACATCTCGGGTCGGATAACTTGACCCAGGATATGAACAGTGCCCCTGCTCGAGCTCGGTTGATTGAGAATGCTGAGATGTTAATATGTTAGGTTTATGTCAATATCACTGCAAATTGTTCACTGGCATTGCCGTTGCTGATCCGATTTAAGGCTATTGCTGCTGCTGCGGGTTAGAACGAAGTTGAAGTCATGCTTAATTTTGTGGTTTTCGACTAACTGAGGTAAGGGATTTGTTTTAAAAATAAATGTTTTAAGTTATGAATGCCAATAAAATTAAATGAGTAACTATAAATGGTTTATGATTGCTTTGTGTGAATAATTGTTAGTATTGAGTTGAATCATAGCTGTAATTGGTGATTGATTTAATGATTTAATGTAATGATTATTGATGATGTTGTGTATTTTGAAGTTATACTTGCTGATAGTACTTGTTGATGTTGATTTTGTGTATGGAATGTTGCTATGGCTGCTGGAAATTGATTTATGAATCAGAACTTGAGATATGTTGTTATAGATGAGATGCTGAAGAATGGATGCTGTGATAATTTGGTTACGTTGCACCTATGATATGAAATTGTGATACAACTTTGGTTAGTCAAAATAAAGTTAGAAATATGGTTTTAGATGAATCCTAGGCTTGAATATAGGAATTGATATGTGAGGTTGTTGGAAATACTTTGTGCAGAATTTCTGCAGAAAACTGCATAATTGACAGCAGAACGAATGACTTTTTGAGAGTAGTCCAGACCTAATTTTTAGATGAAACTATTTTTCTGTAAAACTTTAGTGTGTCTTGAATATTCCATAAAAATTTCATGGAATTTGGCCAAGGGGTTTGGAAGATATGATTTTTGAAAGTTTAGTGGTTGCTGCAGATTTTTCTGGTTTTCTGGTTCTGCAGCACCAACTTCCAAATGCTATAACTTTTAATTTAAACAGAATTTTGAGTTGCTTTCAAAAGGATTTTAAAGATCTATCAGTCTATTTTAAGTGAGTACAAGTTTCATGTTCATATCAATTTTGTAGACTTAGATAAGTCACTTGAAAGGTCGGTTGTTTGCTGAAAACTCTGAACTGGTTTATGAAAACAGGGCTCCACTTCCAATTGATAATTAATTAATCAAATGAAGTAATATGAACCTGAATCCTGATAATGTAAACTTCATTTTTAATTGATCCAATGTTGAGTACTATTGTTGTGTGCTTGTTAATACCACCAATACTTACTGATTTTAATTGTTCATTGCTTAGTCATGGTGATTCTTTTAATTATTGAATGTCAATGATATTTTTTCTTATAAATGATAATGAGTAATGGTTTGGGGTTTGGCTTGAATCCTGAAACTTAATTGAACTAATTGTATTTGCCGACCTATCTGCAGTGGCTGAAGATGATGCTTTCTTGGTCAAGCAAATTGGCTAGAGTTTTCGGTATTCTAAAATAGAGGTATATTCCTCTTCTTATAATCATGAATAGTCAGTTTTGTTCCTTGTTAACATACATGCATCATCTATATATGGAAGACTAAACATAGATCGAATCCATTTTCTTATCAAGGCAAGAAGGGAGGAACAAATCCAAGCTGCTCATGACGAAGGCATGTTTGGTGCTTCAGCACTTCCACCTCCTACCAGTATTGACAGTGAGCCTGAAAGGGAGAATGAGAAAGAAGTTGATAAAAAGGCTGTTGTTACAAGCCTCTTAAGTGAAACGGTAAGTGGTTTCACTGCAGACTTATGTGGATAAGCATGATGAGTCATTTAAGTAATCCTTGTATTTGTGTGTGCATTTGTTGTTGAATAATTTCTCACATTAAGTTATTATTGCTGCTCTATACTTGCTGTTGGTTGCTGCTGATTTTTCACCCTCATTGCTTGCTTGTTGAATGATTGTTAAATTCAATGAGAAAGGAAATGCTGCTGAGTTATTGTTGTTTGTGTTGGAGTAGATGATGGTTGCTGAACTGAGATTAGTTTTATTGATAAATCTGTTGCTGAAATCGTTTAGTTTGGCTTGATTGATTTTCTATTGAATTAATGGATAAACTGGTGTGCCCCTGCTGCTTGCAAGTGTAATGGTTATTGACTTCAATGAATAGAATGCTGCCTGAATCCATTACCTTTGTTCATTTTACTGTTTTGGGTGCTGTATGATGGGCCATTGATTGCTGTTCTACTGAGTGCTGCTCTACTTCTTGATGGTTAGATTGGTTTTAATTGTTTCCTCATATTTTCTTGCTGGAATTGGCTTATTTACTTCCTTCCTATGAATTCATTATGATTTTTTGTGTTTTTAACTCTCAAAAAATTCATATGGAATTTGAATTAATTGATTGAAATTGTGAAATAGGCAAATTTACTGCTGAAATGCTACCGAAATTTATCTTAAGCTGTTTTCAATATTCATCTTTGATTCTATTAATTGATTGAGTTGTTATTTAATTGCTTTTAGTTTTCAACTGTTGCTAAGCTCAATTGATTGATTATCCGGTTAAGTGCTTCACTGTTTTGGTTGTTGGAAGCTGGAAGCTTGGGTTTTTTTATTCACTATTTGGTTGTTGTCCTATTTGGTTGCTCAATTAAACTGCATTGTATTGTTTGAGCAAACAAGTTCTATTTGACGAATTTCTGTATCAAAATAGACCCTTGTTTGCTACATGATTTCTGATTGCCTCAAGATATTTCTTTTGACTATGCAACTAACTTTTTGTTTCGGATTTTCTTATTTATAGGAGTGCTGAAATGGTGACCACATGCTACTTTGAGGGCTCAAGAATATTTTGATTTATAGAGACACTAATCTATGTTAGAACTTTTAACTTTTGGTTGAACTTGTGCAAGACATATAACCTGTAGAACTAATCAATGTACTCATTAATGTTATTTTGTTTTAAAACAATTTTAGCTAAATGAGGCATGTTTGAATTATGTATATTTTTACATATTATATAAATGTAGATTTGCTTAATAAAATAGTTAATATATTAGTTAATTAAAAAAAATGTTACAAAATAATTATTTTACTTTTGTAACTAAAAAAAGTTACAAAATCAAGTTATATTTTGTAACAAAATTTTTTGATAGGAAAAAATAGATTGTCACAAAAAATACCTTGAAGATCAAATTTTGTTACCACTTTTGTAACGGCTTCTGGTTTTTTGTATCAGAAAAAATTGTTACAAAACATCATATTGAATTGTAACAGTTCCATTTTTCGTTACAAAAACTTTTTGTAACGGGACTTATTGCAACAACCCCTTTTTTGTTACAAAAAACTTTTGTTTCAAAATTTCGACGTTTTGTAACAATTTTTTTTGTTACAAATACGCCTTTTTCTTGTAGTGTTAGTGGTAAAAGTAAGCACCACTAACGCTCCAAAGTGGTAATTGTCCACGTTAAGAGTCACGTTAACTCAGTTAACGTGAACTCTAACGTGGAAGAAGAAGATGAAGCCAACGTTAGTGACACTCACCTTTGTCACTAACGTTGGACCAAGCTCATAAGGGCCACGTTAAGAGCCACGTTAACTCAGTTAACGTGGACTCTAACGTGGGGAAGCAAGGAATGGCCAACGTTAGTGACACTCACCTTTGTCACTAACGTTGGACTAAGCCACTTTGATCCACTTTGAGCCACGTTAGTTGCCACATTAACTCAGTTAACGTGGAAGCTAACGTGAAGGAGAGAATAATGAGCCAACGTTAGTGACACTCACCTTTGTCACTAACGTTGGGGATGGCTACCAATACCACGTTAAAGGCCACGTTAACGCAATTAACGTGAACTCTAACGTAGAAAAAGGGCGTTTTGGAGCGTTAGCGACAAAGGTAAGTGTCACTAACGCTCTCGTGGCTAAAGTGTGCTCACGTTAAGAGCCACGTTAGTTATACTAACGTGAACTCTAACGTGAGAAAGGGGGGGCTCTCAACGTTATTGAAAAAGGTAAACCCCAATAACGTGTGCGAAGGACCAAGAGGCAACGTTAATGGTCACGTTGGTGCCACTAACGTTGAAGTTAACATGGACCATTCTTGGGTTAGGAACGTTAGTGAAAAAGGTGATTGTCACTAACGTTCTCGAACCCACACTTTCACTTAACGTTAACGCCACTAAGGTCCTAAGCTAAAGTCCATGCCGACTTCACACTCTCTCTCTGCAAGTAAAGCTAAGCCCACTGAAGATGATAACTGCTTCAACTCAAGATCCAAAGGCCCATATCCAAGACTTGAAGAAGCAACTAGAAGATCAGAAGAATAGTATAAATAGGGAGAACTTTGAACTAGAGAGGGCTTTTGGGGCACTATTAGAATTACTCTCTGTATTTTACTTTCTCTGTAACTTCTAGTTTAACATTTCAGAATGCATTCTCCATCTTTATTTTCCATTTCCAGAGCTATGAACAACTAAACCCCTTTCATTGGGTTAGGGAGCTCTGTTGTAATTTGATGGATCAATAATAGTTTTTATTATTCTTCTTCTTTCTTTT